>NC_050573.1:318211308-318511308 GCF_011100635.1 Trichosurus vulpecula | reverse complement strand
GTAGAAATGGGGAGAAAATTTGTAATTCAAACTCTTGTGAAAATCAATGCTGAAAACTAAATATATTAAATAAAAAAAGAAAAAAAATCAAATTTTACATATAAAATTTAAAAATTTGTCATTTGAGAAATCAATTTTATGTTTATTGTTGAAGAAAAATATCCAGATTCTATAAATATACTGTTCCATATAAAAAATAATGAGAACAGAATCAGTAGTTTGGTAAATGAGATTAAAAAAATACTGGGTAAAATAGCACTTTAAAAACAATACTAAGGAAAGGATTCTGGGAAGATGGAGGAGGTCAGAAAATTCCAAACTCTCAAGATTTTCCCCCACAAAAGAGTTAAATTGGGACTTTAGGGAAAACAAAATATGGGTGTAGACAAAGAAATATTGGGGGACAACCAAGATCTTCCCAAGAGAGTTTAAGAAGATCTGAAGAAAAATTCCAGTACCAAGTTTGGTCCCTATAAAGAGTAAACAGTTCCAGGCTTCATTCCATTTTAACAACAAGTGGCAAATTCCTTGAACAACTAGGAGCAAGTGCTGGGGTTAGCTGGTCTGAGAGGCTGCCCCATCCCAACCACTGGAACTTTTCACACTGAGATAGTTAGGGGAATTGGGCATTTGAGCCCATGAAGATTGAAGGAATCTCAGCTGATGAGGAATGCCTAACCTGATGTCCATCGAAGAGTGATGAGGGCAAGAAGGAACCAGCACACACCCTGAGTACAGAAGCAGTGGGGCATAAAGTCCTTGGCTGTGGGCACTTACAGGAGGTTTGAAGTTTGGCTTTAGTTCCAGGCTAGAAGGGAGAACTGAAGATCTGGGGCAAGAGACATCATTTCTCATACCACAGGGCTATGCACAGGCAAAGGAGAAAGAACCCAACCATAGAGTCCTGAGGCATTAGAAAAAGGCAGGGAAGTAGAAATAGATAAAATGCATCAAACACCATTTAAAAGAGATGCTATGAGGAAAACTCAAAGGAATATCATAATCACATTCTAAACCCCGCAGCTCAAGGATAAAATATTAAAAGCATGAAGATGAAAACAATTTAAATATGATGGTGCCACACATAGAATTACACAAGACCTAGTAGTAGAGACTATAAAGGACTCCAGGTCTTGGAACACAATATATTGAAGAGGAAAAGATCTGGGGCTCCAGGCTGAAAATACCATACCCTTTAAATTTAAGCATTATCTTGAATGAAAAAAAAAATGAACATTTGACTAACCCTCAAACTTTCAAGACTTGGTTAAAAAAATCCTCCACTTAATTTAATATTTGACATACAAGAACCAAGAGAAACATAAGGTACATACCAAAGACTGACTATAAGGAATTCATAAGAACAGACTGTGTACTTTTTATATAACATAAATTGTGAAATGTATGTCAAAGATTCTTATTAATAATTGTCTACCTCATAAGAAAGAGGGGGATAAATTTGACTATGATATAAATTTAAAAGGTAAAACCATTTAGAAATAAGTAAAAATGAGTAACTATTTTATACAGAAGAGGTGAAATAGGAAGAAGGGTTAAAGAAGATTTAGGTGGAAGAGGAGGGCTATAGTTCTGGTAACTTACCTTAATTAGAAATGGGTTTAAGAAGGCACTATATACATGAAATAGTATAAAAGTCTTCTAAATTTAGAAGAAATAAAATGGTAGGTGTATACAGAAGGGGAAGAGGACAAGGGAGGGATTTTTGAGGGGGGAGAATGAGGGAATAGGTAAAGGGTGTTTGAACTAATGGGAATGGGAGTATGGGGAGAGATCCTTATAGAGGGTAAGGCAAGTAATAGAAGAGCAGAGTGGTTGGTGTCAGAGGTGGATAGGCAAGCAATAAGAGGCTGATGTAGCGGGTAGAAGTAAAGTAGAAGAGGCAGGAGGGATAGGAAACAATATATGTACAAACATAAAAACAAGGATCAGGAATGGAGTGTTATTGGGAAATTACACGTGTATATATATATATATATATATATATATATATATATATATATATATACACACACACACATATATATACACACATATATACATATATATGTATGTATAAGTGTATGTATATACACACATACATACACATATGTGTGTGTATATATATATATGTGTGTGTGTGTGTGTGTGTGTGTGTGTGTGTGTGTGTGCATAGGTATATGTATATATCTGTAGGTGTATATACATATTTTGAAACATCTAAATTATATTGTAGCCTTCTCGGGGGGTTTTGGAGAGGAGACAAAAGAACAAAGTTTAAAAGTTCACAGCAGAGAACAAAAGAAAACACAAAGAAGCAAATAAAAGATGGACAATACTCAACACAATGTGTATTATTTGTCATACAGGCTTTCTTGAAGTGCAAATTTATTGTTACATATTTTGAACCATCTCCTATTTTCTGCTATGCACATGACATGCTTTTTTTTTCTTTCTTACTTTACATTTAAGTTTCATTATTCAAGTTTATCATATGTTTTTTTTTTCTTTTCTCTATTTTGCCTTTGTGTTCTGGTAAAATAAAATTAAAAAACAAAACCTGTTAGAAATGAAAAAAAAAAGACTGAACCAAATGGTAAACCAGGTCCAAAAAGCCAGTAAAGAAAAGACTACCTTAAAAAGCAGATTTGGCCAAAAGGAAAATGAGGTCCAAAAGCTCACTGAAGAAAATAATTTCATAAAAATGAAAATGGAGCAAATGGAAGCTAATGACTTTATGAGAAATCAAGAAACAATTGGAAAAAAAAAACAAAAGAATAAAAACAATTACATGTGAAATATCTCATTGAAAAATCAACTGACCAATTTAAACTTCTCCTTACCAAGATGAAGGCATAAACATTAAGTTGCTCTCACCTCCCTTGTTGACCTTGAAAAACCCAGAGAATACGGCCCCAGGAAAAATTCTAGAATAGTAGAACCAGCAGAAAGACGGTATGGCAGTCTTTTATCTTGGGAGGCTATGGGAATTAATGGGATAGATTCCTGCTGCTGTGGCTGAAGGGGACAAGTACAGGATGGGCAGCATCCCAACAAGCTTGTAGTAAGCCCCAACTCAGCAGAGCAGTGGGTGATCCTGAGACATAGGAAAGATGAGCAGGCAAGGGCCAATATCGGGACTCCCACATACCTTCACCACAGCCAGAGGAATCAGTAGACACCAGGGTGAACATGCAACCACAAGCAGCTGAACCTACGGGTTCCCTAGAGCAGCCAGCAAGAAGGAGGAGACCTCCAATAGCCAGACGAGCCCTCCCCCACACTTCACACTGTGAGCTTCAATGTAACTCCAAGAAATGCAGAAAAACCTTGCCTGCCCACGGCACCCTCGGATCACCTCCAGCTCAGAACCAGATAAGCATCAGCATTATATAGCTTCCAGGTTCCAGAACCAGAGGTTCCAGCACACAAAACCAGTAACCAGGTCCCTAGTCCCCAGCAGAACTGTGGGGCAGATGCCCTATGCCTCAGAAAAAGAGGTCCACTTTAAAATCCAGGAAAAAGAAAGTCACAATTAACAAAAATCAACTTAGAAAAGCAGACCATAGATTCTTACTATGGGGAGAGCAAAGACCAAATAACAAATTCAGAAGAGAACAGCATTGACAGTATACCCACATGTGAAACTTAGAAAAGGGAATATGAACTGGTCTCAAGCCCAAATACCATTCTTAGAAGAACTCAAGAAGGATTTAAATGTCAAATTAGAGAGCTAGACTAATGATTGATTAATTCCTTTAAAATACAATTGATGAAATTGAAAAAAATTCACTGCAGAAAACAACTCCCTAAAAAGTAAAATTTTCCAAATGGATATGGAGGTGGTACAAAAGATCACTGAAGAAAACACTTGGTTAAAAATTGTAATTGAGCAAGTAGAAGGTAGTGACTGCATGAGGCATCAAGAATCAGTGAAACAAAATAAAATAAATGAAAAAATAGAAGAAAATGTAAAATATATCATTGGACAAATAACTGACCTGGAAAATAGATCCAGGAGATATTTAAGAATTATTGCTCTACCAGAAATCCGTGATGGAATAAAAAAGATCCTGGATAATGTCTTCCAAGAAATAATCAAGGAAAATCGGCCCAATGTCCTACAACCAGAGGATAAAACACTCATCAAAAGAATCCACTGGTAGACACTGCTGAAAGAGATTCCAAATTGAAAATGCCAAGGAATATTGTAGCCAAATTCCAGAATTATCAGTCCAAGGAGAAAATACTGAAAGTGGCCAGAAAGAAATGATTTAAAAATCATTGAACTACAGTCAATATCACACAGGACCTTGCAGCTACTACATTAAAAGATCAGAGGGCTTAGAATAAACTGTTCCATAAGACAAAGGACCTTGGATTAAAAAAAAAAAGGATCGATTACCCAGCAAAACTGATCATAATCTTTCCAGCAAGAACCTGGACATTCAGTGAAATACAGGACTTCCCGACCTTCCTGATGAAAAGACCGTAGGTCAATGGGGAATTTTATCTTCAAAAACAAGAATCAAAAGTGGCATAAAAAGATAAATGGGAAAAAATGTGTTATTCAATAAGGAATATTTGTTTACATCCCTATATGGGAACATGGTATTGTAAATCTTGAGAATTGCATCTTTATTACAACATTTAAAAGGGACATACCTAGACAGAATATGTGGGTATAAATTAGTTGATGTGATGATTAAAAACTAATTAAGGGATAAAAAGGGATTATAATGGGAGAAGATGAAAGAAGGAGACAGAAAAGGGTAAATTTTATCACATGAAGATATACAAAAACATATTATAGTAGAGGGAAAGAAGGGAAAAAGATGAGCACAGTTTGAATTTTACTCTCATCAGATTTGTTTCAGGGAGTGAGTAACATAGTCAGTTAATTGTAAAAATGTCATTTGCCCTATATTCAGTAGGAAGCATAACAGGAAAGAAAAGAGAAGGGGTGGTTAGATCGGAGGGAGGAAATAGTAAGGGAAAAGGGAAAAAATAGGGATGGTGACTGATAGAAGGGAGGGAAGATTAAGGGAGATGGTCCTCAAAAGGAAAACTCTTTTGAGAAGGGAAAGGGAAAAGGGAAAAATGAAAGCATAAATAGGGAGAAGGAAAATAGAATGGAGAGAATGACACAGGTAGTAATCATATCTGTGAATGTGAATGGAATGAACTCTACCATAAAACAGAAGCAGATAGCAGAATGGATGAAAAACCATAACCCTACATTATATTGTTTATAAGAAATACATTTGAAATGGGGGGATACACACATGGTAAAAGAAAAAAGTCTGTAGGAGAATATATTATTCTGCAGCTGAAGTAAAAAAAAAAAACAGGGGTAGTAATCCTAATCTCAGACAAAACAAAAGCAAAAATAGATCTAATTAAAAGATATAAGGAAGGAAAATATATCCTGCTAAAATGCACCATAGTCAATGAAGTAATATCATTATTAAACATCTATGCAACAGGTGGTATAGCATACAAATTCTTAGAGGAGAAGTTAAAGGACTTACAGGAAGAGATGGACAACAAAACTATACTAGAGGGGGACCTCAACCTCCCGTTCTCAGAGCTTGCTAAATACAACTTCAAAATAGATAAAAATGAAGTTAATGAGGTGAATAGAATTTTAGAAAAGGTAGATATGGTAGACCTCTGGAGAAAATGGAATGGGGATAAGAAGGAATATGTGTTTTTCTCAGTGGTATATGACACATACACTAAAGTTGACCCTGTACTAGGGCATATAAACTTAACAATCCAGTGAAGAAAGGCAGAAATATCAATGCATCCTTTTCAGTTCATGATGTAATAAAATTTATATGTAATAAAGGGCCACAGAAAGATAGACTAAAATTAACTAAAATTAATTGAATGATCTAACCATAAAGAATGAGTGGGTCAAGCAAAAATCATAGAAATAATAACTTCATTAAAGAGAATTAGAATAATGGGACAATAGGCCAAAACTTATGGAATGCTGTGAAAGTAGCGCTTAGGGGAAGTTTTATATGTCTGAATACTTACAGGAATGAAACAGAGAAAGAGCAGATCAATGGATTGGACATGCAACTGAAAAAGCTAGAAAAAGAACAAATTAAAATTCTGCAGTTAAATACCAAATTAAAAGTATTGAAAACCAAAGGAGAGATTAATAAAACTGAAATTAAGAAAAGTATTGAACTAATAAATAAAACTAAAAGCTGGTTTTATGAAATAAAACAAAAAATTGATAAAACTTTGGTAAATTTGACTAAAAAAAGAAAGAAGGGCACAGCTGGGTGGCAAAGTGAGTACAGCAATAGCCATGGAGTCAGGAGGACCTGAGTTCAAATCTGACCTTAGATACTTGACACACTTACTAGCTGTGTTACCTTGGGCAAGTCACTTAATCCCAATAGCCCTGCCTTACTCCCTCCAAAAAAAATGAAAAGGAAAAAAACATATTATTAGTACAAAAAAAGAAAAAGGTGAATTCACTAAAAAGAAGAAGAAATTAAAACAATAATTAGAAACTATTGTGCCCAAGTACATGCCCATAAATTTGACAATCTTAGTGTAATGGATGAATATTTACAAAAAATATCATTTGGCCGGACTGACAGAAGAGGAAATAAAATACTTAAATAACTTCATCTGAGAGAAAGAAATTGAACAAGCCATCAACGTGCTCCCTAGTTAAAAATCTCCAGGGCCAGATGAACTTACAAGCGAATTTTATCAACATTTAAACAATTAATTCTAATATTCTATATACTATTCCAGAAAATAGGCAAGGAAGGAGTCCTGGCAAATTCTTCTGATGACACAGATATGATACTGATATGTAATCAGGGAAGATTCAAAGCCAAAATAGAAAATTATAGACCAGTTTCGCTAATGAATACAGATAGAAAATTTTAAGTAAAATATTAGTAAAAAGATTACAGTAATTTGTCATGAGAATAGCATACTTTGATCATGTAGGATTTATACCAGGAGTGTGGGTCTGGTTAAATATTAGGAAAACTATCAGCATAATTGATCATATCAATAAATAAACTAACAGGAAACAAATGATTATCTCAATAGATGCAGAAAAAAGGTCTTGACAAAATACAGCACCCATTCCCATTAAAAACACTAAAGAAAATAGGAATAAATGGAGCCTTCCTTAGAATAAGTAGCATCTACCTAAAACCATCAACAAGCAATATATATATATATATATATATATATATATATATATGTATAATGGAGATAAGCTATATGCCCTTCCTTTTTATAAATTTGTTTCTCAAGTTTTAGTTTACAACATTCAGTTGCACAAGTTTTGGGGTTCCAAACTTTCTCTCCATCCCTCTCCTACCCTTTAAACCCCAAAACTGCATGTAACCCAATGTAGGTTCTACATATACCTTCACATTGAATTTATTTGCGTCATAGTTCAGTTGTAAAAAAGAACTATGACAAATGGAGTGAATCATGAGAAAGGAGAGACAAAACCAAAAAAGAAAGGAAAAAGGAGAGCAAATAGTTTGCCTCAATCTGCATTCAGACTCCATATTTTTTCCTCTGGATGTGCATAGCTTTTTCCATCATGAGTTTTTGGAACTGTCTTCGAATCTTGTATTGATGACAGCGGACAAGTCTATCAAAGTCTAACAGATACCATGTGTCTATAATCTTGTATAAAGATCTCCTGGTTCTACCCCACTCCCTCAGGATCAGTTTATATAAATATTTCCAGGTTATAATGAAGTCTGTATGCTCCTTATTTCTTATTGCACAATAGTATCTCATTATATTCATATACCACAATTTGTTTAGCCATTCTCCAATTGATGGACTTCCCTTTGATTTCCGATTCTTTGCCACCACGAAAGAGCTGCTATAAATATTTTTGTACACATGGATCCCTTTCCGACTTATATGATCTCCTTGGGATATAGCCCTAGAAGTGGTATTGTTGGGTCAAAGGATATGCATATTTTTATAGCCCTTTAGACATAGTCCCAAATTGTTATCCAGTATGGCTGGATCAGTTCACAGCTCCACTAACAATGTAACAATGTTCCAATTTTTCCACATCCTCTCCAGCCTTTATGATTTTCCTATTTTGTCATGTTAACCAATCTGACAGGAGAGATGCATTTCTGTAATCAATAGTGATTTAGAGGATTTTTTGATATGATTTTAGATATCTTTAATTTCTTCCTCTAAAAACTGCCTGTTCATTTCATGTGACAATTTCTCAGTTGGGGAATAACTAGTATTCCTATAAATTTGGTTCAGTTTCCTGTATATTTTAGATAAGAGGCCTTGTTCAGAGACACTGGTTGTAAAGATTTACTCCCAATTTTGTGCTTCCTTCCTAATCTTTGTTGCATTGGTTTTGTTTATACAAAAACTTCTCAATTTAATGTAATCAAAATTATCAATTTTGCATTTGTAATGCTCTCTATCTCTTGTTCTGTCATGACTTCTTCCCTTTACCATAAATCTGACAGGTAAACTATTCTTTGCTCTCCCAAATTGCTTATTGTACCAGCATTTATTCCTAAATCATGAACACATTTTGACTATTTGGTATACAGTGTAAGATACTGGTCTATGCCCAGTTTCTGACAAACCATTTTCCAATTTCCTAGCAGTTTTTGTGAAATAGTGAATTCTTAACCCAGAACCTGGATTCTTTGGGTTTATCAAAAATAGATTGTTAGAGTCATTGACTATTGTGACTTGTGTAGTTAACCTTTAACACCGACCCATGACTGTTTCTGAGCAAGTACCAAATAGTTTTGATGACTGCTGTTTTATAACATACTTTAATATCTGATATTGCTTGGCCACTTTCCCTAGCATTTCTTTTCATTAATTCTGTGGATATTCTAAATCTTTTGCTCTTCGAGATGAATTTTGTTATTATTTTATCCCAGTTTGTAAAATAATTTTTTGGTGTTTTGGTTGGTATGGCACTGAATAAACATATTAATTTAGGCAGAATCATTGTTTGTATTGTATTAGCATGGTTTAACCATGAGCACCTGATACTTTCCATATATTTAGATCTGATTTTATTTGTGTGAAAAGTTTTTGTAATTGGGTTCATGTAGACCCTGGGTTTGTCTTAGCAAGCAGACTCCAAAATATTTTATAGTGTCTACAGTAACTTTAAATGGAATTTCTCTTTCTAACTCTTGCTGTTGGGCTTTGTTAGTAATATATAGCAATGCAGATGATTTATAGAGATTTATCTCATATCCTGCAACTTTGCTAAAGTTATTTATTATTTCAAGTAGTTTTTTTTAACTTGATTCTATAGGATTCTCTAAGTAAATCATCAAATCATTTGCAAAGAGTGATAACTTAGTTTCTTCTCTGCCTATTCTATTTCTTTTTCTTCTCTTATTGCTGAAGCTAACATTTCTGGTACCACATTGAATAATAGGGGTGATAATGGACATCCTTGTTTCTCCCTCAATTCTATTGGGAATGCATCTAGCTTATCCCCATTGCACATAATGCTTGCTGATGGTTTTAAGTAGATGCTCTTTGTAATTTTAGGGAACGTTTTGTTTATTCAAATGCTCTCTAATGTTTTTAATTGAAACGGGTGTGGTATTTCTGCATCTGTTGACAAAACCAGCAGAAATCATATTATTATCTCAACAGATGCAGAAATACCACACCAAATGATAAATGGTCAAAGGATGTCAACAGGCAGTTTTCAGAGGAAGAAATTAAAGCTATCTGTAGTGATATAAAATTTTTCTAAATTACTATTGAGTAGAAAGATGCAAATCCAAACAACTCTTAGGTACCACATCACACCTATCAGATTGGCTAACATGACAAAACAGGAAAAGTATAAATGTTGCAGAAGATGTGGGAAAATTGGAACACTAATTCATTGTTGGTGGAGGTGTGAACTGATCCAGCCATTCTGGAAAGCAGTTCCTAACTATGCCCAAAGGGTTGTAAAAATGTGCATACCCTTTGACTGAGCAATAAAACTTCTAGGGCTGTATCCCAAAGAGATTACTAAAATGGGAAAAAAGTTCCACATGTACAAAATTAATTATAGCAGCTCTTTTTGTGGCACACAAGAACTAGCAATTGAGGAGATGCCCATCAACTGGAGAATGGCTGAAAAAGTTGTGGTATATGAATGTAATGGAATACTATTGTTCTATATTAAATAATGAACAAGGGAAAATTCTAAACTTATGGAAGTTGATTTTGAAAACTAAAAATACATAAATTGATTAAAAAAAACAAAATGAAATCAATTATCCTGGAAAATAGATCTAGGAGAGATAATTCAAAACTTATTGCACCACCTGAAAGCCATGATTAAAAAAATGGACATAACCTTTCAAGAAGTTATCAAGGAAAACTGCCTTGATATTCTAGAGCAGAGGGTGAAGTAGAATTTGAATGAGTGCACTGATCACCTCCTGAAAGAAATCCCAAAAAACCCCTCAGGAATATTTTAGCTAAATCCCTCATTTCCCATGTGAAGAAGAAAATTTTGCAAGCAGGCAGAAAGAAACAATTGAAGTATTAAGAAGCCATAGTTAGGATAACAGAAGATTTAGCAGCTTCTACATTAAAGGACTTCAGGGCTTGGTATATTTTATTTCAGAGGGAAAATGAGGTAGGAGTACTACCAAGAATCACCTACTTATCAAAACTGAATATACTTTTTCAGTGGAAAAATTGTACATTCAATGAGATAAAGTATTTTCAAGCATTCTTGACAAAAAAACAGAGCTAAATAGAAAATTTCCCTTTCAAATATAAGGTTCGAGAGAAGCATGAAAAGGTAAACAGGAGAGGGAAATCATAAGAGAATTATTCAATGTCCTTAAACAAAAGCAATTTGAGGGATTACACTCAACCAAACCCCCTTAAAGTTGTTGAGAGGATATCTTTCCCATTATGCTCTCTTTTGAGATAACAATCAAATTTTAGTGAAAAAATAGAAAAGACTACTTGTGTTCTTCATTTGCCTTCATAATTTAACTATATTCTTGTCTTACTATGCGTATTTTCTATCAAGGAAATCCCTGGTAACAAGTATTCTGACCAATTCGAGAATTCTGATTTCTACCTCTTTTTTTTTCCTTTTTGCTGCTCTTGAATTCCTAGTCATTTTAAATTCATTCTGAATATAGCTTTCCAAACAACATTCATGTAGAGCCATACCACTGTTCATTATTCATTAGATGCCATTCTTTCCTTCAATATTTATCTATTATATGCAGCTATCTATAATCTATCATATGTGCTCATTCATTCATTTATTCATCTATCTATCCATCCATCTCTCTATCTCTCTATCTATCTGGCTATCTACTAGAGGCAATGATATTCCTCTTCATCAAACTCAGTCTCTTTAGATACAATTCACTTTTCTTTCTCCTAAGAAATATTTCTATTTTTATTATTACTGTCATTGTTCACTTGATTGTTGGGATTGTCTTATCATTTGGAGGGTGACAAGTACTATAAAATTTTAGTCCACAAAATCCTCTCCAGTTTCAGATGGATTATAAGTATATTCATTGTAGAACTGGCATTCAGTGAGAAAGAGATCCAATATTTGATCCAGAGCTTGAGACTTCTTTTCCCAATAAATGAATATTGAACAGGAGTTTAGCTTAAATGAAAAAGTATGTCCACCAGAGTAGTACTATGTTAGGGAGTAGATGCATATAATTACACCCCAATACCCCCTCTTTCTGAAAAAAAGTACAGTGGCCCAGATCCTGATTCCAACCTCATTTTTCTTCTCTTGGCAGGAATTAAGGTCACTTTGCAAAAAGTTTAGAGAGGAAATGTTAGGGAAATACATTTTTACCTTTCTGGGAGCCACACTTGACACCACCCTTTGCTACAAATATATTCAGACAATAATGGCAGGTGGAAAATTTTAGTTGGCATTAAGGTGGAAGATGAGTTCATTCTAAATCATAAATGAGAATTTGTGAATGAACACAAACTGTTTGCCAATTCAAAACCTCATCTCTTTAACACCAATACTCTCTTAGGGATGTGCCTTCACGCAGCCATGAGACATTACTATATGCCAGTGGAGGTGGGTGGGCTGGCAGAGATTTCAAGCTTAAAAATGATCCAGAGCAGAAGGAAAAGTCACATGGCAGATACTAGTATGATATAGCATGTTACTCAACAAATTTAATATGAGCAGGTACATACAATTCATTATCAATGAAAAGTATGTTGGTAATATTGATATTCAAATAACACAACTTACTGGTCACTGGAAAAGGAACTTAACAGTTAAGAACATTTGAATGAATATTTACAGATGACTGTTAACCTACAACTCTTACTATTTGTTAGCTTAAATATTATTGTCATACACAGCCAATTCCAGGGTTAGCGAGCAGCCAAAGAGCACAGGTTGTGCAGAGACATAGAATTAGGAGATAGAAAGTCACATATACAGAATATTCAGTAGGCCATGAAGATAGAGGGTCTCAGGAGCAATAAACAGATATTTTATTACTGCTACATAGTTGCTTGAGAATTAAATAAAGTAATATATGCAAAACATTTTGCAAACCTTAAAATGCTACAAAAATGTTAGTTGTTTTTGTATGTGATTATCAAAATGATCATTGTTATATCAGTACTGCCAGATTATTTTTCCATTGACATTCATTTGATCCTGGAATTGTGCTTAAAGATCTTGTGTTTTTTCTACCGTCTAACAAGTTTAATTATTTTGTCTGTATGGCAAGGTTTTCCACAATCTGGCACTAATCTACTTATGCACACTTATCCTATACTCCTTTATGTCAAGTAATCTATTCCTATGCCAAACTCACATCTCAGTCTGATGACAGAGAATATGCCCTAACCTTTTGTATTTCAATGAATTTTCTTTTCATACTTCCTCTGATTAGAATCTATGCCTTCTTATCCTTTAAATTACAACTAAAATGTTACCTTCTTTGGAGTAGTTTCTGTATTTGTGTCATTTCCCTACTAGGCTGTCATATCTGAAAGTATCAAAATGTGAAGAATATTTCATTTCAATTGCATTGAATTTTTCATATGAGTCAAAGTACAAATTGGGAAGCTCATAATTAGCCACAGTTGCCACAGTTTTATAAATCATCAAAGCCAATGCTATGTGCATCCAAAAAGTGTTAATGATCTATGACTCTCCAGGGTTCCTATTAATTTAAAAATATGTCTAAACCTATTGTATCTTTGTTTCCATAAAGAAATAATCATTTAGACAATATGGTTACATTTATATTCTATTTCTTGGAAGTTTACATTTGTACTTTTCAAACATCTGAAATATGAAATCTGAGAGCATTACTGATCTCAAAAGGTTATTTATAATGAGTGCTTTAAAAGTCATGATGACTTGGAAAAATATATTTCCTATAGCAAGAACTAATCTAAATCATAAATAAGAATAATCAAGCATATTCATAATTACAATGAGAAAGATTAAATCCTTTGAAAATATTTTTATATTATGAATAATAAAATCAGTATAATTGCAATTTATTATACATCATATAGGTTTTTCATAGGAAGTGTTTACTTTATTGTAAATTAGTTATTCTTATAGATAGTAAATTTATTTTGAATTCATTTTGCATGCTTTTAGCCATGTGCTTTCTTATTTTTTTATTACATGGCTTAAAAAAGAACAACACTCTAAACACTTACATTATAAGCACTTGCAGGTTATTGCCTCACATCTGTATGTATTTTAGCAAAGAATTAGTATGAATCACTGACTTCTAAAATATACAGATTACATATAATTTATATACATATGTATTTACCAATTTATTTATAGAGATGCATTGGGATCAATGGGAGTTTCCTAAAATAGAGAACATGTTTGTGTGAGAGTCCTAAGGAGACATCTGTCACATAATGTGCTTCAAGTTGGCTTTAAAACTGAATCAACAGCACTTGGTAATGAACACTCAGTTTAGTCTACCAGATGAAAGTAAGAAATTCTGCTATAAATAAAATTTAATGTCAAAGAAAGTATGGGAGGTTAAAGATTTCATGTAAGTTCTGTTGTTGAGGGTGTATTGTGAATGATCAGTTAAAAAAAACATATATGAAGTATTCATATGTCTTAGGTCTTTATTTAAATAATGGGCCAACTTTGTATTCTCTGAGTGAGTTTTTAATTTTGTTGTGTTTTATCATAGCCATAAAGTATCCTTGAAACTTTCATAATGAAATGGATAATTATCTTGTATATCAAAAATACTTCCCTTGCCCTTTATTAATTTATCATATAATATATTATATTATAAAATATATTTTACAAATGTTCATTAATTGATTAGTAGGGATAACATTCTGCATGCCTCTCTTTTAAGGTTTATAAAGTCAGTGTCATATCCAACACCCTTCCCCAAAAGCATAGTGATCTACATAAATTGTATTTTTGTTTAATTATTTTTAATTTGTGAAGGTAAATGGAACTGAATTTTTAACTGCTGAAGTAATTCTAAGATTGCTAAAATATCTGGGTAGGGGTTGTGGAGAAGGCAACAAAATAAAAATGTAACTAAGCCTTAGAGGATTAAGCTGTTTTGGTTAGAGTCAAGATGATGGGGAAAAGGCAAGGGCTTGTCTGAATTCTTATAGATTCCCCTTCAAACAACTTTAAATGACACCTCAAAACAAATTTTGCAGCAGGAAAAACCACAAAAGGATGGAGTGAAAAGCCAACTTAAAAGGTTAGCAGGAAAAGTTTCATCCAACAGGTTGAGAGTTATGTGTAGTCCAGTGAGACAGCACCAATATAGGCCATGCCACAGGAAACCAGCATCAGATATTGTGGTGATTGAATAAGCAGCAGCACTTGTGCCTACTTCCTGAGCTCTCAGCCCACAGATGGCAAGGTGGTCAGACAACTGATCAGAAGGACAGAGATTCCTTTGCTGGCAGTGGGTACAGGACTCTGTTCCATTACCTATATTCATATGTGGCTCACAGTACTGGGTTGTTTGCACAGAGCAAGGAGTACTGATATAACAGAGCTTGTGGACACAGGGGAACCAGGACCATGGTCACAGTTCAAGGACAGAAAAGAATACTTGTGGTCCTTCAGTAAGTACATCCTTACTTGGACCATACGACCATGGAAGTAATGAAAGATTTCAGACCCCCAGAACTAGCTCTAAAAACAGCTTTCCAAAAAACCTGAAACTTGCAAGAGAACCTTCTTCACCCTGGGAGCAGAGTCTAATTTTTTTGAAGGGTAAATGTCAAGTAATAGTTTGGAAAATGAACAAACAAAAAGAGCCTCACTGTAAGATGTTACTGTGGTGACAGGGAAGATAAAACACAAAAAGGCAACAAAGCCTCAAAGAAAAATGTGAATTGATCTCAGCCCTCCCAAAAAAATTCAACAAGATTTTGAAGAGGGTCTTAAAAATCAAATAAGAGATACAGAGGAAAAAAATGGGAAAAGAAATGAGAGTGAAGAAATGAAATCATGAAAAGTTCAATAGCTTGGTAAAGAAGACACAAAAATATACTAAAGACAATAAAACCTCAAAAACCAGAATAGACCAAATGAGCAAAAGAGGCACAAAAATTCAGTGAAGACAATAATGCTTTAAAGAGCACAACTAACCAAATGGAGAAAAGGTACAAAATTCACTAAAGAGAACTCTTTAAAATATAGAATTTACCAAATGAAAAAAGGAGATACCAAAGCTCAATGAAGAAAAAAAATTCTTTAAAAATTAGAATTGGCCAAGTGAAAGCTAATGAATAAGAGAAGAGGGTGATGATTGAAGGAGGGTGGATTAGGGGAGATAATAGTCAGAAGCAAAGCACTTTTGAAGATGGAGAGGGTGAAAGAAGAGAGAGGGCATGATAAATGGAGGGGGGAAGGATAGTGGGAATTATATTCAGTAACTATAATTGAAAAAATTGCATCAAGTTACACTGATGAAGACCCCACTTCTCAAACACATATTAAAATATAAGATATATTCCCAATTGATAAATGGCCAAGAGATATGAATAGGCAGGTTTTAGAGGAAGAAATCATTTGTAAAAGTGCTCTAAATCACTGTGTTTTTTAGAGAAATGCACATTAAAGGATGCTGAAGTAACATCCCACACCTATCAGATTGTCTAATATAAAAGAAAAGGAAAATGATAAATCTTGGATGAGATGTGTGAAAATTGGAATACTCATGCACAGTTTGTGGAATTGTGAACTGATCCAACCATTCTAGAGAACAATTTGGAATTATGCTCAAAGATCTATAGAAAAAATATATACCATTTGACTGAGTAATACTACTAATATGTTTGTGTTCTAAAGGAATTTTTTTTTAAAAAAGAAAAAGATATATATGCAAAGATATTTATAGCAACTCTTTTACTAGTGACAAAGAATTGGAATTTAAGAGGGTGTCTATCACTTGAGGAATGGCTATGTAAGTTGTGGTATAGGAATTTGACACAATATTACTGTGCTGTAAGAAATGATTAGTAGGATGCTCTCAGAAAAACCTGGAAATACTTACATGAACTTCTGCCAAATCAAGTGAGCAGAACCAGGAGAATTGTGTACAAAGCAACAGCAAACTTGTATGATGATCAGCGGCTAATGAAAGTTATTCTCAGCTATAAAATTATCCGAGAAAATTCCATGGTACCTAATATGAAAAATCCTATCCATCTCCAGAAAGAGAACTGATGGAGTTCTCATATGGATCAAAGCATACTTCTCTCGCTCCCTCAAAAATGCTAAAGGGGAAAAAGAAAACTAGCTTTGTGAACTTAGACAGGCAAATTATCTTCTTTGAAACTAAATATAGTCACCCTTATATAAAGTGGTTTAATTAGATCGTCCTTCAAATTAAAGAACGTTATGGATCCATGAATAATTGTCTGAAAACATGATTCCAAATTTAATTTTCCAGAATGTAGAATTAGTTGGCAAATGCTCTGAATACAGAGATGAGGCAATTTGAAAAAAGCTTTATTGAAAGTAAATGTGATATTCCACTAATAGATTGTTCCACTCTACCCAACTAGTTGAATATTTTTAAATTTTATAACTATACAGTTTTTGTTGTTGATTTATCCCTCACTCATGCAAATTATGTACCCTTCATACTTTCTTATGCCATAATATCATTCTACATATATCCCAATAAAATTTATTTCTAAGCATCCACCAAAAGCAGAGTAAAATTTTATCCAATTCTTTACTATCTAGGGAGGTACTAACATACCATTTAATTGTCTATCCTATTATCTATGTACTTTGTTTTTTTAAAAAAATTGTGACCTTTCTTCATAGTTTGATACTCAAGGAAATTGTGATGTCCTTAACTTGGATATTGTCTTCACTGTGTAGAGCATGACTCATCTATAACTTCTTAATTTTGTCATTATTTTCTAAGTTTTTCCACAAATCCTATGGAGGGTGGAAAGTGTCCTAGGAGTTTTCCTTTAGTTCTCTTGGAACTTAATGGATAAAAGTGAAACATGAATTTTCCCAGAATATATAGCTTCGTTCAAAGCACAGCTCAGATGTCATATCTTCCAGTAGGCCCCCAAATTAACTTGCCTTAACTTATCAGTGAACATGGCTCTCGTCCACCCAAGTAGACTACAAATACCTCAAGAAAGGACTGGCACTGATTCACTTATTTTTTTGTCTCAATGAAAGGATGACGTATAAGCTGTAGTAGGCAGTTAATAAAAATGTTGCATTGAATTGAATTGTGATTTAATGGATGAAGAAATAGAAGCTGTGTGTGTTTGATGACAAGCTCATAGTCACATAGTTCCAAAGCTTCTGTTTTATTTGAACCCAAACTGCTTCTCATTCCAGATTTTGTATTCTTCATACCATACCATTTTTCTTCTCCATAACATTGTTGATAATATTAGATTATGCCATGAAATAACAATAATTTTGATTTGTATATTATATGCACTACTTTATTTTATAGTGTGATATTTGTTAACTCATACTCAGAGATAAGTTGCAGTAAATTGTTCAGATGTTATTTCAATTAGTAGTACTGAAAAAGATCAGTACTTGGAGAGGCAGTAGGAGAGCTAGACAATACACCCATAGGCAAGGCCATTTTAAAGAAAGTTAAGAACCAGCAGGATTTGATAAATATATTCACACAAGATGTTGACTAAGCATATTCTGTTTAATGAAACTGAAACATTCAACTGTTTAAATCTTCCCATACAATTTAAAAATTGTTAGTGGTTATCTCAGTTTCTTCACATACATATAATAGCTTTTCAATATGCTACCAAAAAGGACAAGGTTCCAAAGTAATTTCAAACACTGTCTTGTTTCTTATTTTGCATGTGGCCTAAAACGGTGTAACTAGGTGGCTCAGTGGATGGAGAGCTGGGCCTGGAGTCAAAAAGAATTAAGTTCAAATATGACCTCACATCACAGTTAACAGACCCTGGAAGAGTCATTTAAACATTTTTGCCTCAGTTTCCTCATCTACAAAATGGTAAAAATGAAAACACCTACCTCTTAAATTTGTCATGAGCTGAAATGAGAAAATATTGCAAAGTCCTTTTTAAGCCTTAAAGTGCAAAATAAATGCTATCATTATCATTGTAATCACATTGTTGTTGTTAAAAGGTTGAATAAGGGTGGGGGGAGCCAAGATGGCAGCTGGAAAGCAGAGACTAGCGTGAACTCCCCGCTGAGTCCCTCCAAAAACCTATAAAAATGTCTCTGAACTGATTCTAGAACTGCAGAACTCACAAAAAAGCAGAGAGAAGCAGGGCTACAGCACAGGACAACCTGGGTGGTCTCTGGGTGAGGTCTATCTTGAACAGAGCTGGGAGTGGAGCAGAGTGGGCATGGACCAAACAGACCAGGAGCCAGGCGAAAAGTGCCCTGAATCAGTGAGCTGCAGCAGTTATCAGACTTCTCAACCCACAAACACCAAAGACAACAGAGAAGGTTAGTGGGAAAAGCTGCAGGAGTGGAAGGAGTTTGTGGTTCAGCTACTGCCCCAGGGGTAGCAGAGGTGGGCAGCTACAGAACTACACATGCAGTTGCTTCCGGCCCCAGGCCCACCTGGTGGGGGGAATTAAGTGGAGGATCAGAACAGGAGTGCAGAGCCTGCTGAAGATCTAAGTCAGTCCGGGTTAGGGGTTCTTGGGGAAGGAGGAGTGCTGGTGTGGTAGAGCTGGCGCATCCTCCCAACTTGGGACATAGTACTCTTAATTCTACAAGCAGTCATACACCGCTGAAAAACTCAAGGGTCAGGTTCGTTGGCTAGGAACATGGCCAGGCAGCAAAAACGCACCCAGATTCAGTCTCAGACTTTGGAATCTATCTTTGGTGACAAAGAAGACCAAAACATACAGGCAGAAGTCAACAAGATCAAAGAGCCTACAACAAAATCCTCCAAGAAAAACATGAACTGGCCTCAGGCCATGGAAGAGCTCAAAAAGGATTTGGAAAAGCAAGTTAGAGAAGTAGAGGAAAAATTGGGAAGAGAAATGAGAAGGATGCAAGAAAACCATGAAAAACAAGTCAATGACTTGCTAAAGGAGACCCAAAAAAATACTAAAAATACACTGAAGAAAACACACCTTAAAAAATAGACTTAGTCAAATGGCAAAAGAGCTCCAAAAAGCCAATGAGGAGAAGAATGCCTTGAAAGGCAGAATTAGCCAAATGGAAAAGGAGGTCCAAAAGACCACTGACAAAATACTACCATAAAAATGAGATTGGAGCAAGTGGAAGCTAGTGACTTGATGAGAAATCAAGATATTATCAAACAGAACCAAAGGAATGAAAAAATGGAAACCAATGTGAAATATCTCATTGGAAAAACCACTGACCTGGAAAATAGATCAAGGAGAGACAATTTAAAAATTATGGGATACCAGAAAGCCATGATGAAAAAAAGAGTCTAGATATCATCTTTCAAGAAATTATCAAGGAGAACTGCCCTGATATTCTAGAGGCACAGGGCAAAATAGAAATTGAAACAATCCACTGATCACCTCCTCAAATAGATCCCAAAAAGAAAATTGGTAGGAATATTGTCCCCAAATTCCAGAGCTCCCAGATCAAGGAGAAAATATTGCAAGCAGCCAGAAAGAAACAATTTGAATATTGTGGAAACACAATCAGAATAATCCAAGATCCAGCAGCTTCTACATTAAGAGGTCGAAGGGCTTGGAATGTGATATTCCGGAGGTCAATGGAGCTAGGATTAAAACCAAGAATCACCTACCCAGCAAAACTCAGTATCTTGCCCCAAGGCAAAATATGGATTTTCAATAAAATAGAGGACTTTCAAGCTTTCTCAGCGAAAAGACCAGAGCTGACTAGAAAATTTGACTTTCAAACACAAGAATCAAGAGAAGCATGAAAAGGTAATCAAGAAAAAGACAAGAAAAAGAAATTGCAAGGGACTTACTAAAGTTGCACTGTTTTGTTTACATTGCCACATGGAAAGATGACGTGTATGATTCGTGAGACCTCAGTATTAGGGCAGCTAAAGGGAATATGTCTATACATATATATATATATATATATATATATATATATATATATATATATATATATAGAGAGAGAGAGAGAGAGAGAGAGAGAGAGAGAGACAGAGAGAGACAGAGACAGAGAGACAGAGAGAGACAGAGACAGAGACAGAGAGAGAGAGGAGAGAGAGAGACAGAGAGACAGAGAGACAGAGAGAGAGAGAGAGAGAGAGCAGGCACAGAGTGAGTTGAAGATGAAGGGAAGATATCTAAAAGAAATAAAATAAAATTAAGGGATGAGAGAGTAATATATTGAGAGAGGGAGATAGGGAGAGATAGAATGGGGTAAATTATCTCACATAAAAGTGGCAAGAAAAAGCAGTTCTGTAGGAAAAGAAGAAAAGCCAGGTGAGGGGAAATGAGTGAATCTTGCTCTCATCAGATTTGACCTGAGGAGGGAATACCATACACACTCAATTGGGTATCTTACCCCAGAGGAAAAATAGGAGGAAGAACATAAAAAGAGGGGGTGTTAGAAGGGAGTGCAGATGGGGTGGAGGTAATCAAAAACAAACACTTTCGAAAGGGTATAGGGTCAATGGAGAAAATTCAATAAAGGGGGATAGGTTAGGAAGGAGCAAAATATAGTGAGTCTTTCACAACGTGAGTATTGTGTAAGGGTTATATATAATGATATGCATGTGGCCTGTATTGAATTGCTTGACTTCTTAGGGAGGGTATGTAGGAAAGGAAGAGGGGAGAGAATTTGGAACTCAAAGTTTTAAAAACAGATGTTCAAAAAAAATAAAATGATACATTCTCTTGACAAAAAGGTTGAATAAGAATCTGGTACAATGAGAAAAAATCTTGTGTGATCAGAGCTTTCAAGACTGATTAGTGTTCTACTAAACCAAATTTTCTTTTTTAAAAAATTAATTAGTTATTGAACCATCATTACTTTATATTTCCTAGATCTTCCAGAAATGTGATTATAAAGATATATTCTGAATTAGAAAAAAATTCACTACAGCCTGTGATTTCCTTTCCTGTGATTTCAAGAGGATACTCTCATATCTGCATTTACCATTATCATTAAAATATTACAGAAAATGTAGTAGCATAATGGTAGGCCCTCATTTTACTTTGCTCACATTTTATTTGCTTTGTTAGTAAAATGTTAACTGAAATTCTTTATTTTTCATCTTTCTCATTTTATAATAAATCCTTGCATGTACACAAATTTGTAGTTAACTAATATTAAAGAGTAAAATATTTATCACCTGTAGATTATTCATTATATCATATTTGTAAATATATTTTTGTTTGTTTTTCAAAAGATGTAGAAAAAATAAATCAAATTAAGCCCCTCCTTTGAAACCACAGAGTCTGTGACTAACTTCTTACACATTGCCTATCACTTGTAACATCCCACCCCCAGACAGTAGCAACAAGATAAATTAACAATAGTTACTATGGGCACTAAAATTGCCCACAAAGGAAAGTCAGAAATGACAACACTATTATTAGAGCATATATTCTCATCTCTGCTGCAACAGACTTTCTCATGAACTGATTTCTTGGCTCTGGTTTATAGAATCATTGATTTAGCACTAAAAATGAAAAAAAAAAAACAAAAACCCTTAGAAATTCTCTAGTCCAACTCATTTTGTACTTGGAGAAATTGAGTCCCCAAATAGAGTAAGGACTTTAAGGTCACATGGATGTTGTTCTTAATTCTCAAAGAGGACCAAAAGGACATTATTATGCTAGAGTCAAGTTACAGCATGTCCAAATGGGGCTGATCAGACCAATACAAGCTTGGCATACTCTACACGGGGTAGGCACAAAAAGTCCATGTAAACGTTTTGGGTGGATTATTTAAATTTGAAAATCTCACATTTCTTTTGAACTACTTCAATTCTGCTTTGATCATAGAGTAGAGCACTTTTTTTTCTGATAAGGGCACACCATGCTAGGTAGTCCTGTGTCAGTGTCTCCCATGTCACACAATCAGCTGTGAAGTTCTTAAGGCAGATTTTGAGAGTATCCTTGTATTGCTTTTTTAACCACCATATGAACACTTGCCCTGAGCGAGTTCTCCATAAAAGACTCTATAGCCTATGTAGATCTCACTAAGCCCTTTCATACTGTCAGTAATGGAAAATTATGTCAAAATTTGGTTGCCCAGAGAACTTCATCAGCATTGAGTGTCAACTGAATGATGGCATGCTTACCCAGGTTCTGGACAATGGATGATGTTCTTGTGCTTTCCCAGTCACTGATGGAGTGAAACAAGGTTGTGTACATGCTCCCATGCTTTTTAGCATGATGTTTTCAGGTATGTTGTCACACTCTTTCAACGAGGACAAACTTGATATCAAAGTCAGCTACCATACTGATGGTAAATTTTTCATGTTGAAAAGGCTACAAGCCAAGGCTGAAGTGGAGTGAGTGTTGGTACATGATTTCCTGTCTTCAGATTATTTTGCACTCAGTGCAGCCTCTGAAACTGAGAGGCAGCAAAAGTATGGACCAGGGTCACATAACTAGTTAATCAAGGAGCTGGGACTGCAGCCCAGGTTCTCTGATTCAAATGAAAGGGTGGTTTTTCCCACTATACTTGGTCATTTCTCTGCTTGTACCTGGCTCTTTCTTAATGTTCCGTCCTATTGGTTTCCCCTAATTCTGTATGGGCTGACTTCTATTTGACTGTATCCTTTAATTCCCCTAATCAGACACTGCTACCCTTTGGTTGTCTTCTACCAGGTTCTATATGCAGGACTACAACCTAACAACATCTTGCTTCTAAGAGCATGAATGCACCACTGAATGGCTTACAAGTCTTTTGAAAACAGGTTTTAAAATGAGAGAAAACAACTCACAAACTGTAAACGGAGGTTTAAAAACTCAATCTGTGACCTATTCAATTTTTACAATCATTTTTATTTAATATATACGTTAGTAATTCATCATATTATCATGATAAATTATCTCATTGCTTTTTAAAATTATTAAACCAAATTATGCTTGTTAAATGTTTAAAAGTTTGCACAGAGAAATAGTTCTGAGGACCATGGAGATGCTAAAGCAGCTATATTTCTTTGTGAAATAACGTTTCTCCTCAGTTAAAAACCTTTGCAAATTGTTCATATAATACTTTGTACCATAAAACATGCACTACAGAAGGGGAAATAAGTATCTTTCTGAAGTATATTCATTGCAAACTACTGTATTATTCCATTTTGAAATCAGGAAAAATCAGTTCAATCACATCAAATATTCCTGATAGGAAACTGCACTGATTCTACTATGAATATTGTTGCTTCATTGAGATGCTGTCCCTTCTCAGTAAACTCCATATACCCAGCCTTTTTAGCCAGATAAAATAAAGTGTGTCCAGAAAATCATCTAAAGTCACTGAGTGTCTATATTTGCCACATTAAGTGGTTCAGATTATGCCATTTGGAAACAAATAGACGTGAGTCAGTAGTCATAACATCCAAGATATGCAATGAATTACTGTGTGGCAAGATGTGGATTATAAGCAGAATTAGATACAGCTGTAGATACTGGTCTTTTACTGATTCAATCAATGTGTGCCCTGCTTTTGTATCATTTCATTTTTACCTTTAAGATCTAAGATATTTGAGGCAGAGGATTTCATAATTTTGAAAATATACTTAAAAAGTATAGCTCATCACTCTATCATTTCCACTTGAATTACTGTCTAATCTTTTAAAACTAAACTTTTGGCTAAGGCAGATATGGAATGAATCTTCTAGCTTTATATCTATATCACCAAATTCTTCTCTCCTCTAGCCACTGGGGAATATATATTGTCTGAGAGGACACATAAGAGGAGGCTTCTCCTCACTTTCTCTTTATTTGGTTTTAAGGAGCTTTGTCAACTTTCACACCTCTCTCATGTCTCTAAGAAATGTGAAGGGAAGAAAATGACAATAGGATTTTACTAACAAATTACTAACATTAGTGATATCAAACTCCAAAAATTGGAATCCCATGGCCTACATATTCACATAGGAAACCATAAATTAACATTGTCTAACTTTAATTGTATTTATATTTATTTTGTTAAAATTTCCCCACTATATTTTAGTATGATTAAGGTTGTACTCTGGAATTTTAAAGGTGCATGTGCTGGGCCTCAAGTTTTTTGCCTTTGTCTACATGACCCTTGCATTTCCAAACCTTAACAGCCATGACAACTGTTTGTTTGAATTCAAAACCCTTCACAGTCCAGATAAGCACAAAGTCAATCAATAAGCAATGTTTGGGAACCAATGTTCCTCTAAGTACTGGGAAGTATGTGATAAAGTCAAGGATCTGAACATTTCTTGCGGGATATAACATCTGTGTACATACACATACTCATACACCTCTTACACACATAAACAAGTACATATACATGCATTTGTATGTGTGTGTACCTATTTATGTCTGTAAGAGTTCTGTTGGGTTTGTGATGTTCTGTTTGGTCAACAAAGTTTATGTATGTACATGTGTTTGTTTAAATGTGACTTGCATGGAAGCAAGAATAGATATCTTTAGCATCTTCTCCCTGTTCCCTTCTGCAATGGAGACTATCATTCCTGCCAAGAGAGGAAGCTGGAGGTTGGAGCTAAACCTAGTTACTCTGGTCTCCTCAGAGAGAAGGGATAATAAACTAGAATTGTATTTATTCGATGCCTAAATTACTGCTCCTAGGGGAAATAACTATAAGGTACATGCTAAACTTATGTTATTTTACCTTTTTTTTTTATTTTGAGTTTACAACACTCAATTCCACATGTTTTTGAGTTCTAAATTTTCTTCCTCTCCCTCCCCTCTCTCCCCTCCCAAGGATGGTATGGAATTCAATGTATGTTCTACATATAACTTCACAATAAACTTATTTATGCAATAGTCAAGTTGTAAAGAAGAATTATGACCAATGGAATGAATCGTGAGAAAGAAAAAAAATGTCAAAGTTATGGGCATACTATTGGGCAATACAATCCCTAATTATTGTTGTAATTCATTCTTCTTTGGAAGTGAATTCATCGTTTTCATTTTTTATACTTGTAATTTGGTTTTCTTCTTTCTTTTAGTAAATCAAATTGACCAAAAGTCTATCAATTTTATTGTTTTTTTAATAAAACCAGTTTTTTTTTAATTCAATAGTTTTCTTGATTTCAATTTTATTAATCTTTCCTTTGATTTTCAGTATTTATAATTTGTTATTTAATTGGGGATGTTTGATTTGTTCTTTTTCTAGCTTTTTCAGTTGCCTGACCAATTCATTGATCTCCTTTTCTCTATTATATTCATGTAAGCATTTAGAGATATAAAATTTCCCCTAAGAGCTGTTTTTGCTGCATCCCATAAGTTTCAGTGTGTTGTCTCATTTTTATCATTCTCTTGAATAAAGTTATTAATTGTTTCTATGATTTGTTCTTTGGATCACTCATTTTTTAGGATTAGATTATTTAATTTCCAATTAATTTTTTATTTTATCTTTCCATGGTCCTTTATTACAAAATATTTTTATTGCATCATGATCTGAAAAGAATCCATTGACTATTTCTGCATTTCTGTACTGGATAGTGAGGTTTTTATGCCAATTTATGTCAATTATTGAGTATGTGCCATGTACCATTGAGAAAAAGTATATTCCTTTTTATCCCCATTCCTTTTTCTCCAGAGGTCTATCATATCTGCCTTTTCTAAAATTCTATTCACCTCCTTACCTTCTTTCTTGTTTATTTTGGCATTAGTTTCATCAGGTTTAGAGAAGGGGAGGTCAAGGTCCCCCGGTACTATAATTTTGCTATCTATTTTATCCTGTAACTCCCTTAACTTGTCCTCTAAGAACTGCATGGTATCCCACTCGGTGAGTACATGGTAACTAGTGATATTGCTTCTTTGTTTATGGAACCTTTTAGCAGGATATTGTGTCCTTCCTTATCTCTTTGACTTATACCTATCTTGGCTCTTGCTTTGTCTGAGATTAGGATTGCTACACCTCCTTTTTTCACTGTAGCTGAAGCACAATATACTCTAGTTCAGCCTTTTACCAATACCCTGTGTTTACCATCCCCCTGTTTAAAAGGTGTTTCTTGTAAACAAAATATTGTAGGATTATGGTTTTTAATCCATTCAGCTATCCACTTCCATTTTGTTGGAGAGTTCATCCAATTTACATTCACAATTATGATTACTATCTGTGGCTTTTTCTCTATCCTATTTATGCTCCCTCTTTATGCATTTCTTTCTCACTTCTGCATTCCATTCCTCAAAATAGTTTTTGTTTTGACTACCACCTGCCTCAAATTACCCTCCTTCTTGATTCCCCTCCCTTATCTTATCCTTTTCCCACTGCTACTTTTTCCCTCCCTTCCAACCACTCCCCCCCTTTTATTTCCCTTTTCACCTCCTACTGCCTGTATGACAAGTTTGATTTCTATACATATCAGGATATGTTTTTCCTTTCTTCAACCAAATCTGATGAGGGTAAAGCTCAAAAAATTCCTCTTCTCCCTCCCTTCTTTCCCTCTACTATAAGAAGTTTTTGTGCCTCTTCATGTGATGTGACTTAACATTTTCTCCTGCCTCCTTACCTCTTCTCCCAGAACCATACTTCTACATCTCTTTATCATGTTTTTATCATTGTATCAGGTATTTTATACTGACACCAATAGTCTATCTGTATCCCTTTCAATTGTCATACTAACTGTACTGTTCTCAAGATATATATATGTGTGTGTGTGTATGTGTGTGTACATATATACATATGTGTACATAAATACATATATATATGTGTGTACATAGATATACATATATTATATATGTGTATAATATATAAAACAATATAATCCAATATGAAGTTGTAAACAATTTGCCCTTATTGATTAACAAGATTTGTTTGTATTTTTTCCCTTATATAACTTTTTATGTCTCTACTGAATTTTTTATTTGAAGATCAAATTTTCCATTGAACACTGGCCTTTTCATCAGGAAGGTAAGGAATTCCCTTATTTCATTGAATGTCCATCTCCTTGACTGAAAATTTATGCTCATTTATGCTGGGAAGCTGATCTTTGCTTGTTGTCCAAGCTCATTTGCTTTCCAGAATATCATATTCCAATATCTCCTGTCTTTCAAGGTAGAAGCTACAAGATACTGTGTCATTCTAAATATAGTTCCACAATATTTGAATTGTTTCTTTCTGGCTGCTTGCAGTATTTTCTCCTTGACCTTACAATTTGGAATTTAGCTATAATATTTCTTGGAGTTTTCAATTTGGGAACTCTTTCTTTTTTTCTTTTTAAGAATTTTATTGATACTTTTTAAATACCGCAAACATTTCACAGTATCTCTCTTCAATAGACACCCCTCCAAATCCCATTCATTTTTGTTTTCTTTTTTAAAATTTTAAATTTTTTATATTTGGAATTTAAATACAAAAAAGAACTTTTCCAAAGCACAACATAAAAAAAATTGATATAAAACCATGAATTTTCATTTCATACTATTTACTTTTTTTAAACTATGTAATAAATACTATACATTGTTTTCACAACCACCTTGCTTTTCTGTTCTTGCTTCTAAGTTATGTTCTCTGCTGTGTACTTTTTTCTCCCTCCCTAACCCACCATTAAGAAGGTTACCATCAGACACAAATATAACAATTTCCATTACAAATAATGATTGTTGATGTTTTTATGTTGATGCTTCTTATCTTTTTAAAGAAAAATCCATTTATGCCCATGCTCTCAAGGTTTTGACTGTGGTAGTTATCAAAAGCTTTTTCTGCATCTATTGATAAAATCATATGATATTTATTATTTTTGTTATTGATGTAATCATAATCAATCATGTTAAGAATTTTATTTTGGTTAAATCATTCCCTCATTGCTGGTATAAGTCTCACTTGATCACAATGTGAAATCTTTGTAATACATTGCTGTAGGCTCCTACCTAGTATATTATTTAGGATTTTTACAACCATATTTATTAAGGAAATCTTTCTATAATTTACTTTCAGTGTTTTTTTGTTTTTTTTTATTTATGTACTATTTTCTGTTTTCAGCATTAATTTTCACAACAGTTTGAATTACAAATTTTCATACAGTTCTACCCTCCTCCCACTCCAAGATGCCACATACTCTGATTGCCCCATTCCCCAGACAAGTTTCCCTTCCATCACCCCACTCCCTGGATCCCCTTATCCCTTACTTTCTTATAGGGCAAGATAGGTTTTTATTCCATATTGCCTGTATATCTTACTTCCTGGTTGCAAGCAAAAACTTATTTTGAACATCTGCTTTTAAACTCTTAAGTTCCAAATTTTCTCCCCCCTTCCCTCCCCACCTACCCATGCTAAGAAGGCAAGCAATTCAACATAGGCCACCTGTGTATCATTGTGCAAAATCCTTCCACAATACCCATATAGTGAAAGACTAACTATATTTTGCTACTTCCTATCCTATCCCACTTTGTCAAATTTACTCCCTTGACCATGTCCCTTTTCAAAAGTGTTTG
This sequence comes from Trichosurus vulpecula, assembly GCF_011100635.1. Classification (NCBI taxonomy): domain Eukaryota; kingdom Metazoa; phylum Chordata; class Mammalia; order Diprotodontia; family Phalangeridae; genus Trichosurus; species Trichosurus vulpecula. The sequence continues at coordinate 318,482,238 of NC_050573.1, read as the reverse complement.
CTTTTGAATACTTCCTCCCACAACTGCCCTCCCTTCTATCATTCCCCTTTTTTATCTTCTTCCCCCTTCTTTCTTGTAGGGTAAGATTCCCAATTGAGTGTGTATGCTATTTCCTCCTCAGGTCAAATCTGATGAGAGAAAAATTCACTCATTCCTGCTCACCTACCTTCTCTTCCCTTCCTACAGAACTGCTTTTTCTTGCCACTTTTATGTGAGGTAATTTACCCCATTCTATCTCTCTCTTTGTTCCTCTCTCAATATATTTCTCTCTCATCCCTTAATTTCGTTTTATTTCTTTTAGATATCATCCCTTAATATTCAAATCACTCTGTGCCTGCTCTCTCTCTCTCTCTCTCTCTCTCTCTCTCTCTCTCTCTCCATATATATATATATATATGTATATATATATATATATATATACACACACACACACACACATACATATATACATACATATATATATATATATATATATCTATATCTATCTATCTATATCTATATCTATATATATGCATATTCCCTTCAGCTACTCTAATACTGAGGTCTCATGAATCATGCATATCATTTTTCCATGTAGGAATGTGAACAAATCAGTTCAACTTTAATAAGTTCCTTGCCATTTCTTTTTCTTGAATACCTTTTCACACTTCTCTTGATTCTTGTGTTTGAAAGTCAGATTTTCTATTCAACTCTGGTCTTTTCACTGAGAAAGCTTCAAAGTCCTGTATCTTATGGAAAATCCATATTTTGCCTTGGAGCATGATACTCAGTTTTGCTGGGTAGGAGATTCTTGGTTTTAATCCTAGCTCCACTGACTTCCAGAATATCATATTCCAAGCCCTTCGATCTCTTAATTTAGAAGCTGATAGATTCTTGGGTTATTCTGATTGGGTTTCCACAATACTCAAATTGTTTCTTTCTGGCTGCTTGAAGTATTTTCTCCTTGATCTGGGAGCTCTGAAATTTGGCGACAATATTCCTAGGAGATTTCTTTTGGGGATCTATTTGAGGAGGTGATCTGTGGATTCTTTCAATTTCTACTTTGCCCTGTGGCTCTAGAATATCAGGGCAGTTGTCCTTGATAATTTCTTGAAAGATGATATCTAGGCTCTTTTTTTGATTGTGGCTTTCAGTTACTCCAATAATTTTTAAATTCTCTCTCCTGAATCTATTTTCCAGGTCAGTGATTTCTCTAATGAGATATTTGACATTGTCTTGCACCTTTTCATTCCTTTCATTCTGTTTTGTGATATCTTCACTTCTCATAAAGTCACTAGCTTCCACTTGCTCCAATCTAATTTTTAAGGTAGTATTTTCTGCAGTGGTTTTTTGGACCTCCTTTTCCATTTGGGTATTTCTGCCTTTCAAGGCATTCTTCTCCTCATTGTCTTTTGGAGCTATTTTGCCATTTGATTTAGTCTATTTTTTTTGGTTGTTGTTTTTTTCAGTATTTTTTGAGTTTCCTTTAGCAAGTCACTGACTTGTTTCTCATGGTTTTCTTGCATCAGTCTCATTTCTCTTCCCATATTTTCCTCTACCTCTCTAACTTGCTTCTCCAGATCCTTTTTGAGCTCTTCCATGGCCTGAGACCAGTTCATGTTTTTCTTGGAGGCTTTTGTTGTAGGCTCTTTGACTTTGTTGACTTCTTCTGGCTGTATGTTTTGGTCTTCTTTGTCACCAAAGAAAGATTCCAAAGTTTGAAACTGAATCTGAGTGCATTTTCACTGCCTGGCCATGTTCCCAGCCATCTTACTTGACCCTTGAGTTTTTCAGCAGGGTATGACTGCTTGTAGAGTAAAGAGTACTATGTTCCAAGCTTGAGGGCATGTGCTGTTGTTTCCAGAGCTGTTACAACCAGCGCTGTCACCCCAGCACTCCTCCTTCCCCAAAAACTGCCAACCCGGACCTGATGAAAATCTTCAGCAGGCTCTGCACTCCTGCTCAGATCAGCCACTTAATTCCTCCCACCGGGTGGGCCTGGGGCCAGAAGCAACTGCATCTGTAGTTCTGTAGCTGCCCCACCTCTGCTGCCCCTGGGGCAGTGACCGAACTGCGAACTCCTTCTTTCACTCTGTCCCCAGCAGCTTTTCCCAATGACCTTCTCTCTTGTCTTTGGTGTTTGTGGGTTGGGAAGTCTGGTAACTGCCGCAACTCACTGATTCAGGGCTCTAGGTCCTGCTCCACTCGGCTCCCGGTCTAGTTGGTTCTGCCGCACCGGCGCAGGGCTGTGCTCTTCTCCACTCCCCTCCCAGCTCTGTGTGCAATAGACCTCACACAACGCCCATCCAGGCTGTCCTGGGCTGGAGCCCTGCTTCCCTCCACTATTTTGTGGGTTCTTCAGTTCTTCTCTGTTTTCTTTGGTGTTTGTGAGTTGAGAAGTCTGGAAACTGCTACATCTCATTGATTCAGGAAGCTAGGGCCCGCTCCGCCCTGCTGCTGGTCTGGTTGGTCCCCAGCCAATGCTGGGCTCTGCTCTGCTCTGCTCTCAGTTCCATGTGCGATAGACCTCACCCAACAACCATCCAGGCTGTCCTGGGCTGGAGCCCTGCTTCCCTCTGCTATTTAGTGGGTTCCCCAATTCTAGAATTTGTTCAGAGCCATTTTTAATAGATTTTTGGAGCGACTTGGCGGGGAGCTCATGCTAGTCCCTGCTTTCCAGGCACCATCTTGGCTCTGCCCCCGTAATAAATATTTGTTAAGTTTGATTGAATTGAGTTTTTTTTTTTTTTACAAACCACATCCCTATATTATACAGATATGCATTTTGTATTTATATTAGATTAGATAAATAATATAATTTTCAGGCTCATCACTCTTTTTCAATTATCTTGAGTATGCTTTTTAAAATATATTATTAACCTTTCTGCAAAGCTGAATAAGTATTCATATTCATATATATATATACAATATGCATATATACATTATATATAATATACATATATACGTATCTTATATGTGTCTATAATATACACATATATATCATTTTATTGCTTCCAAATATTACAGGATAAAAACTCATCATTGAAAATCCAATATCTCTTTCCTATTCAGTGAAGAACCTTTAATATATTTTTGAATACATACAAATAAATATATTTTAATGTTAAGTAATTTAATATTTTCTGTCAATTTTTATTGTATTATTAAGATTTGCCTCACAAATTTTATTGAAAATGACATATCTATTATTTCCTAGGTACGAGAACTGATTAATTAGTCTTTCCTTATCCCTTTCATTTTGTTTTTTGGAGTATATTCTCAATGGTGACCACTCTTTTCTCCTTGTTAGTTGAGTTCCCTTTACCCTCCAACACACTGCTCTCTCCCGGTTGTCTTTTTCCCAGTCACTTTCACAATCATTTTCTCCCATTGTACATCCACTCTTTTACCCATATTTGCTCCATAAGGTCATGAAATCAGTCAGTCAGTCAATAGACATTTTTTTAAGTGGCTACTATAGTCTAGTTAGTGTGCTAGTCCCTCGGAATACAAATGGAGGAAAAAATTGGAATACCATAATGGTATATAGGTGGCAGGGAATACAGATGCAAAAAGACTGATGAAGGGGGTGGGCTAGACTTTCAAGGATTGAATTCTAAACAGAGGACTTCTATGTGGTCCTGGAGGGTATAGGGGAAAACAGAATTTATTGAGGGGGTATGTGTGAAATAGCCTCCGCCAGCAGACCCACCAGCACACTGTTGGATCTGTCCAAACATAAATCTATCATAGACTGCACAAAGTTTATAGCAGTTATCAATGGAGAGTATGGGGCATATTCTAGCAATGTTTCAAAGGCAAAATTTACAAGCCTTGGTAACATGTTAAATAACTAAAAATAAAAAAAAAATTAAAAAAGGAAGTGAGGCCAGATAACAATACCTCATGTATATTAAGGTACAGAATTCTTGAACCTCACAAATCTTCGTAGTGTTTCAGCTCTATGTATACATGGCCATTGAGTAGACCAGTTGCTCATCCCTCCCACTCTCTCTCTCTCTCTCTCTCTCTCTTTCTCTCTCTCTCTCTCTCTCTCTTTCTCTCCCTTCCTCCCTCCCTTTTTTCCTCCTTTTCTTTTCTTTTCTTTCTTTCTTTCTTTCTTTCTTTCTTTCTTTCTTTCTTTCTTTCTTTCTTTCTTTCTTTCTTTCTTTTTCTTTCTTTCCTTCCTTCATTCTTTCTTTCTTTTTTCTTTCTTCCTTCCTTCCTTCCTTCCTTCCTTCTTTCCTCCCTTACTCCCTCCCTCTTTCTCTTTCTTTCTTTCTTTCTTTCTTTCTTTCTTTCTTTCTTTCTTTCTTTCTTTCTTCTCTTTCTCTTTTCTTTCATACTTGGTGACAATTATCATCTTATTGCAAGATGCTTTTAAATTTATATATCAACCTCAAATATTTTGTAAATTTCACTTCAATGTTGTCAAGTAGCTGCCTTTCAGACAGCTCCACCTGGATGTTCCATTAGTGTATCAAATTAATTGTGTTGAAAGCTGAGTCAATCATTTCCTTCCCTCTTTCTATTATATAAAAACTTCCCTATTTCTGTTGAGGGCAACATCCTCCTCCTAAATGCCCAGGATCATAAACTGAGTTTTGTTTTGTTTTACTTTTCACTTATTGCTAATGGCTGTCATTTTTCTAACCATTCAGTTTTAAAGTTTTGTCAATTCTAACTTCACAAAATCTCTCATGTTCATTCCAAGTTCTCCAGTTTAGATCATAAAAATGCATTAATTGGCCTATTGTAATAGTCTTATACTTAATCTCTCTTCTGCCCTTCCCCAATTCAACTTTCACATAGCTATGAATGTAAAATACCTCTTTAAACAATTCTAACAATGTTATTTATCTGATTAAGAAAAAGGTATTGCATCCGCATTGCCTTTTGATTAAATCAAAAATCACGTAGCAAAGGAATTATGCCCTCTTCAGTCTAATGCCAACCAACTTTTACAACTATATTTCACCTGATGTTTTTGCCTTGCAATACTGAACCACTAAGGTTTTCTGTTTGTTTGTTTCTTTTTTTTATTTTTCTCAGAGCACACTCAACCATCCCTATTTTCTGTCCATAAGCACATGCTATCACCCTTCCTTGACATGTACTGTTTCAAATCTGCCACTCTGCATTCTTATAGTCCATCAAGACCAAATCTAGATGTCCACTCTTCTATGACACCACCCCTAGGGCCCTGATTTTGTATTTTCTCTCTTTAAATTAACAAATATTTACTTCAATGTGGTAATTAAGGAGGGCTTTTAGCACTTATTCAATCAAGTGCCCTTGAAGAGCTTGGCCTTTATTTCCCTGATTAAATTAGGAGTCCTTGATGACCTCCTTGCCTCAAGAGAAAGCCTAGTTTACATGTGTTTGAGTGACATGTTTTTGGCATTAGAGGCTTTTAGCCACTTGGTTTTAAGTTGCATTTTTGTGACGCTTTTATGTCACTTGGGTGAGTCGCATGTGTGACTCACCTTTGACCCTGAACAAGATACATAAACCTAGAGGTTGGTGTTTTCCCTGGAACTCTCACTCTTGGAGGTGTTAAGAGCCTTCCAGCTTGTAAACCTGGATGTTGGGACTTTGTTAAACCCTGATAACTATACATTCAAATTTGAATCAGACAAGGTCTGTCTGTTGATATTTGTAATTTGTTTGTATTTTCTCTGAATTTCTCTGAAATTTCCCCTGAAGTAAGTGAATGATATATGTATGTTTCATTAAAATAATATTGTTAACCCCCTAACGTTATTTTATTTCGTAAAAGCAGATGAAAAGAACTTGTGCTTGTAGTGTTCTTGTGGTTGAGTTTGTGTTAGTTTTTGACCCCCACAGCAGCTGCTAGCCTAATTGATACAACAAATGTTTTTACAAGTTATCCACTCCCCAGACAAGAGTTACATTCTTTGAGAATGAGACTTTTGCCATTTTCTTTTTTTTCATATTTTTAATTTAATTTATTTAATATATTTAGTTTTCAGCACTGATTTTCACAAGCATTTGAATTACAAATTTTCTCCCTATTTCTACCCTCCCCCCAACTCCAAGATGTCGTATATTCTGGTTGCCCCATTCCCCAGTCAACCCTCCCTTCTGTCACCCCACTTCCCCTCCCATCCCCCTTTCCCTTCTTCTCTTATAGGGCAAGATAAATTTCTATGCCCATTGCCTTTGTATCTTATTTCCTAGTTGCATGCAAAAACTTTTTTTTGTCTTTCAGTGTTTGTTTTTAAAACTTTGAGTGTCAAATTCTCTCCCTTCTTCCCTCCCCATCCACCCTCCCTAAGAAGGCAAGCAAGTCAACATAGGCCACACGCGTATCATTATGTAAATCCCTTCCACAATACTCATATTGTGAAAGATTATCTATGTTTTGCTCCTTCCGAATCTATCCCCCTTTATTGCATTTGCTCCCTTGACACTCTCCCTTTTCAAAAATGTTTGTTTTTGATTACCTCCTCCTCCTGTCTGCCCTCCCTTCTATCGTTCCCCCTTTTTTCTTCTTCCTCCCCCTTTCCTGTGGGGTAAGATACCTAATTGAGGGTGTATGGTGTTCCCTCCTCAGGTCATATTTGATAAGAGCAAGATTTACTCATTCTTCCTCACCTGCCCCCTCTTGCCTTCCTACAGAACTGCTTTTTCTTGCCACTTTTATGCGAGATAATTTACCCCATTCTCTCTCTCCCTTTCCCCCTCTCTCAATATATTCCTCTCTTATCCCTTATCCCTTAATTTAATTATATTTTTTAGATATCATCCCTTCATATTCAACTCACCCTGTGCCCTCTGTGTGTGTGTGTGTGTGTATATATATATATATATATATATATATATGTGTGTGTGTGTGTGTGTGTGTGTGTGTTTATACATAGACATATATATACACACATATATGGATACATATAAACACCTACATATATACATACACTGGCACACATATGTGTACATATATATATATGTGTGTGTGTGTATATATATATATATACACACATACACACAGACACAAACACACACCCGTATATATATACATATATATATATATATATATATGTATATATATATACGTGTGTGTGTGTGTCTGTGTGTCTGCATATTCCTTATCGTTACTATGAAACTGACGTCTCATGAATCATACACATCATCTTTCCATATAGGAATGTAAACAAAACAGTTCAACTTTAGTAAGTCCCTTATGATTTCTCTTCCTTGTTTACCTTTTCATGCTTCTCTTGATTCTTGTGTTTGAAAGTCAAATTTTCTATTCAGCTCTGGTCTTTTCACTGAGAAAGTCCTCTATTTTGTTGAAAATCCATATTTTGCCTTGGAGCATGATACTCAGTTTTGCTGGATAGGTGATACTTGGTTTTAATCCTAGCTCCATTCACCTCCGGAATATCATATTCCAAGTCCTTTGATTTCTTAAAGTAGAAGCTGCTAGATCTTGGGTTATCCTAATTGTTTTTCCACAATACTCAAATTGTTTCTTTCTGGCTGCTTGAAGTATTTTCTCTCTGATCTGGGAGCTCTGGAATATGGTGACAATATTCCTAGGATATTTCTTTTCGGGATCTTTTTGAGGAGGCAATCTGTGGATTCTTTCAATTTCTACTTAGCCCTGTGGCTCTAGAATATCAGGGCAATTCTCCTTGATAATTTCTTGAATGATGATATCTAGGCTCTTTTTTTTGATCATAGCTTTAAGGGAGTCCAATAATTTTTAAATTATCTCTCCTGGATCTATTTTCCAGGTCAGTGGTTTTTCCAATGAGTTATTTCACACTGTTTTCCATTTTTTCAATCCTCTGGTTCTGTTTGATAATATCTTGATTTCTCATAAAGTGACTAACTTCCACTTGTTCCAATCTAATTTTTAAGGTAGTATTTTCTTCAGTGGTCTTCTGGACCTCCTTTTCCATTTGGCTAATTCTGCTTTTCAAGGCATTCTTCTCCTCATTGGCTTTTTGGAGCTCTTTTGTCATTTGCGTTAGTCTATTTTTTAAGGTGTTGTTTCCTTCAATATTTTTTTCAGCATTTTTTGGGTCTCCTTTAGCAAGTCATTGACTTGTTTTCATGGTTTTCTCACATTATTCTCAGTTATCATCCCAATTTTTCCTCTACCTCTGTAACTTGCTTTTTCAAATGCCTTTTGAGCTCTTCCATGGCCTGAGACCAGTTCATGTTTTCCTTGGAGGCTTTTGTTGTAGGCTCTTTGACTTCGTTGAGTTCTTCTGGCTGTACGTTTTGGTCTTCTTTGTCACCAAAGAAAGATTCTAAAGTCTGAGACTGAATCTGAGTGCGTTTTCGCTGCCTGACCGTATTCCCAGCCAACTTACTTGACTCTTGAGTTTTTCAGCAGGGTATAACTGCTTGTAGAGTAAAGAGTACTTTGTTCCAAGTTTGAGGGGATGTGCCATTAATTTCAGAGTTATTTTCTATACAGCCAGCTCTGCCACACCAGCACTTATTATTCCTCAAAAACCACCAACCCGGACCTGACAAAAATCTTAAGCAGGCTCTGCACTCCTGCTCTGATCCCCCACTGAATTCCTATCAGGTGGGCCTGGGTCTAGAAACAACTGCAGCTCTAGTTCTGTAGCTGCACCTCTCCCCGCTGCCCCCGGGGTGGTGGCCGACCGGCAAACCCTTTTCACTCTGTCCCCTGCAGCTTTTCCCACTAACCTTCTCTGTTGTCTTTGGTGTTTCTGGGTTGAGAAATCTGGTAACTGCCACAGCTCCGTGGTTCAGGGTGCTAGGGCTTGTTCTGCTGGGCTCCTGGTCTGGTTGGTGCTGAAGCCGCCTGCACTGGGCTCTGCTCCCCTCCCAACTCTGTGCACAATAGACCTCATCCAGTGACCATCCAGGGTGTGCTGGCCTGGATCCCTGCTTCCCTCTGCTATTTTGTGGGTTCTGCAGTTCTAGAATTTGTTCAGAGCCATTTTTATAGGTTTTTGGAGGGACCTGGCAGGGAACTCATGCAGGTCCCTGCTTTCCATCCACCATCTTGGCTCTGCCCCTGATTTTTGCCATTTTCAACGTTTGTTTCCCCAACAACTGATGTAGTGCCTTGCAGAGAATGTGTTAAAAATATTTGTTGAATTGCAATGAATTTATTTAAGTGTTTCCTTTTCCTACCCGAATATTATTACCTACTTTATTTATTTACAATTTGCTTAAAAATATGCAACGATAAATAGTTGCTTTGTATTTGAAATAAAAGATATTAATACTTTCTTCTTCTTTCTAGTCATGTTTTCATATTGGTAGTAGAGAAAAAATGACCAGAAAATTAATGGCATTACCTCATTACCGTTGTTATACATACAAAAAGCTTTCTCTATTGATGTGCATTTATTTTCTGATAAGCACATGTCTAATACTAAGTTAAAATGACAGAAAAAGAAACAGTTATTCCCTAGGGGTACATATTTTCTCCATCTGGTGCATTATTTTCCAAACTCACTTCATTTGATTTTCAAATGTTAACTAACAGCTGGTGTAAAGGTTTTCATATTTTACTTGCATACATCCACAATTGATATAATTTTTAATAACCTAAGAGCTTGTGCTTTACTGTGCTCTTTTGGAAAAATAAAATGAAGATTGGGAAAAATATAGGTCTTACAAATTAAAATTAGTGGATTGTGTACAGGCTTCTGATCAATTTTTAAAACTAGGTTTAAATTTACAAGATATAAAATCACATTTTATTTTCTTGAAGATACAAAGTTATAACAGACCACAAAATACATAAAATGCAGCTTTTGAAAAATAACCATATTTTAAAAGTTACCAATCCAGAAAAAATGTAAATCATGTACTTTCACCAAGCTCAGTAAAGCAAAACAACATGATGTGCAAATTCAAGAAATATTATAGAGTTTATTTCTAGAACTACCAGAGGTGGAATAAAATTATATCATAAACAATTAAAATTGGCTAAACTGATTGTCTCTCTGTTTTTATTTTGTGATTTTTTTGTAACTTTTGACAATAGTAAAAGTAAGTTCAGATTTGTTTAGAACATCGATACATTTAAAATATTGTCACCAGAATTTCTTTGAATTTCAGAGGATATGAACATATACACATATTTATGTACATATATGTATACATAGACATATATAGATAAGCATTGTGCATATATGCCTGTAAATATATAGTACAAAATCTAAATAATAGGAAGACCTAAATATACCCTGGAGAACTTAAACAAAATATAATAATGGAAGTTGGCCATTATCACAAAGTAAGTTATTCTTTTAATCACTTGGATGTAACAATGATACACCCACACACATACACACACATATTAAGAAAAATAGTTTTAGTGGATCTTGAGATTTAAAAAAAAAAGCTTTTTAATCTTCAAACTACATTTACCTAAAGCTTTACAAATATAGAGCTGTAATAGAGATTAAAATCTTCTGGGAATGGGATGAGGTACAGGTTGCTCCCATTGTCACGTCAGTTAGTTATACTGAGGAGTTTTCAATGAACCTTCAGAGAAAGAATTTGTATTCCAAATGCAAAAGGCAGGCATTTTACTCACTTTTACAATATTCTGAAGGAGATTAATTGTAAAAGAATAACAAATTAGTAACTTGTAACAGGAATGTTTTTTTTTCCTGATATGAATCAAAAATGAGATAATAAAAGTAATAATTATAGTTACCTAATATCTACCTATTATTTCATATTCATTTTCTCACTTTGACCTCATAGCTCTTTTCCTATGGAGGTGTGATTTATATCTCTTTTTACAGATTAGAAAAATTCATATCAACGTAATTGTTACATGCACAATTGTGCAGCTTATATATTAGATAGGATTAAAATACATTTTTTTTATTAAGTGTAAGAATAACCACTTTGTCTAGAAGGTCATGCCTCTCTTTATGAGGAAAATGATTTCCAAATATCAGTAGGGGTTCGTTCAGCTGAGACAATGTAATATAGCTATATTTGACATAGTCATCATGGCTATATGACTTCTGCAATAAGTTGGAAGACAGAATCTAGAATTAAAGCTGAAATAGAAATTAAAAATCATTAAGTGGTGATAAACCGAGAAATCAAGGCACTGAAAAGTAGAGATCTGTGTTATATTAAACTGGCTAACAAGATGGTCAAGATTTTGAGGAAAATAAAATGGAACTAAAATAGGAGTGATGGACTGGGAAAGAATAGAGTTAAAGAGCATCTGGAAGTCCTAATAAAGACAAATAATAGATTATGAAAGAGTAAGACAGGGGAAAAGAGAGACAGGAGGATACAAGGTCATGGTCTGAAGAAATCGACAGTTCTGGATCATGTTGATCAAGCAATTACTGGTGATAGTGTAATTAACATTGTGACCATTGCATTGTCTTGTTGATGTGGAATAATAGTACAGATTATTGGCTGAAGGAGTTTATGAACTAATGACATCAGGGTATTAACATTTATGCATAAATATATAGTCTGTATTTATGTTTTATATAAATATAGATATCTGCATATTGACACGTGTATACATATGTCTGTATATTTATGTATATGAGTAAACACAAAGAAATGCGACACTTGTGGTGACCACCTCTCCCATATGGGGTCCCCAGAATTGTCACCTGAAGGTAACGGTACTCTGGGCACAATACCTCATGTAGCCCTGTTTATTTAATTTTTTTTTTTAAAAAAATTCTCACATCAGAAAGAAGACACAATTAGATTAGTTCAAAGCAAAGTCACCTACAGAAATGATTGTGCTCTGCCAAGATTTGCAATATAAAATTGATCATATAAAGGTAGAGAATAACAATAAAATTCCTACATGTATAGAAATTCTTACATGTACAGAGGTCATAATCTCTCACAAATAAAGATAAGTGGAAAGAGTTGACTGTGTATATGTATCACATATAAAGTTTCTAAATGAATGGAATATCAGTTGGAGTGGAGACTGAAGTATAATGGAGAAAACCCCTAATGCCTTTGTTGATATTATTATTTTGCCCTCAGTCCATCTACCCACTGGGAATGACATTCTGGTAACACTGCTTCTTTAGAATGGTATCTCTGTTGGTCATATTGCTATCCAGGGCACACTCCTATTTTTTGCTGAATGCATAATCTTTGGTTGAAATATGAATTTACTGGGCTCACTGGGCTTATAGAGTGCATTTGCTTTTGGGGAATACTCATCTAACAGGTTTATAGACTCTCCTAGAAAAACCATCTTTTTAGGTCTAGTTCAGTTATGTCAGTTTCAATTCGCTATGTTATGTTGGTTAAAATACTGCTCTGTTAAGGCAGGATGGCACTCTTTTTAGTCATAATGACTGTACCAGGCCAGAAAGAAATCTAGACTTGATATCCTAAGGTTAGGATTGGAACTTTTATTTTATCTCTCTACATCTAGCCAAAAAGTAAAACCTCCTTAGGGATAATTAATTAACTTAGAGGGTAGCCAAGTGGCACAACATATAGAGTTCTGGGCTTGAAGTCAGGAAAACTAATTTCCTTGAGTTCAAATCTGGCCTCAGATACTTACTTGTTGCATGACCCTGAGCAAACCACTCATTGAATATTGTTTGCCTCAATTTCCTTATTGTAAAATGAGCTGGATAAGGAAATGACAAACCACTCCAGTATCTTTGCAAAGAAAACCCCTAATGGAGCCACAAATAGTTGGACACAACTGAAATAAAGGAACAACAAATCCAGCTCAGGATCCAACTTAAACAGTATCATTAGGCACTTATTAAAGATCTTTTATGGGCCAGCTTACAATCTTATGTGGAAGGAAAGACAAAAAATTCAAACTATTGTGTATCAGAAAGATATACATCTACATCAACATCAATGTCCATTATACAGATAGCTAGAGATACGATATAATCTCAGAGGAAAAGCACTAAAATTAAGGAAGACCAGGAACACATCTTGTAGAGAAATAATTTTGGCTGAAACTTGAAAAAATCCAAAAAATCCAGGAGATGTAGGTGAAAAAATTCCAGTCATTAAAGGCAGCCAGGGAAAAATCCTCAAGGCACGCAATGGATTTTTAGTTGTGAAAAATTGTAAAGAGCTGAAGTGACTTGATTTAAGAGCAGGTGAATGTGAGTAGTATATAAGAAGGCTGGAAAGGTGTGTGGGATACAGGTTATAAAGGGCTTTAAAATATAGGGAATTTTGCATTTGATCCTAGAGGTAATAAGGAGCAACTGGAGTTTATTAAATAAAGGCACAACATAGTCAGATATGGATTTTAAAAAGATTAATTTGGCAGTTTCTTAGAGAATGAACTGAAATGGGGAGAGATTTGAGGCACATAGACCAGCAAGTAGGCAATTGTAGCACTTCAAATATGTGATGAAGAGACCTTGAAAAATTGTGATAGCTGTGTGGCATAAATGAGAAGTGGGCATATACTAGATATATTGATGAGAGACAGTAAAGAAATAAGGATGGAACTAAGGTAAAAACCCTGGGTGCTGGCATGATGGTGCTGTCCTTTATAATAATTTGGAAATTTGGAAGAGGGGAGAATTTTGGAGAAAAGACATTGTTTTGGGACATGGTGACTTTCTGATGTCTACGAGACAATGGATTCACAATGTCAAATAAACATTTGAAGTTGCTTTTCCTGCCCTTCTTCAATTTTACTTTTGTAGTATGCATTGTAAACTGAGGTAGTTCTCAGACAAATAAGAGGAGAATAAGGTGAGATTTCTGTCATAAAAACCTACAAAGAGTAGGAAAGAAAAGGGAAGAGATTGACAGTGACAATATCTACTAAGAGGTCAGGACAAAGTGGGTCAGAGAAAACAGTATTTGATTTAGCCATTAAATAATTGTTGGTAACTTTGGAGAGGATATGAAGGACATATGTGGACATATGTGGAGAGGATGTGAAGAAGAATATGAGGGGGGTGGAGCCAAGGGGTGGCTGGAAAGCAAGGACTTGTGTGAGCTCCCTCACAAGTCCCTCCAAAAACCTATACAAATGGCTCTGAATAAATTGCAGAGCTGCAGAACCCAGATAATAGCAGAGGGAAGTGGGGCTCCAGCCCAGAAGAGCCTGGATGGCCACTAGGTAAGGTGGGAGCAGAGCAGAGCCCAGCGTGGGCTTTGAACAGACCAACCAGACTAAGAGCCTGGTGGAACAGGCCTTAGCCACCTGAATCAGTGAGCTGTGGCAGTCACCAGACTTCTCAAACCACAAATAACAAAGACAACAGAGAGTGTTAGTGGGAAAAGCTGTGGGAACAGAGTGAAAGGAGTACGCAGTTTGACCACCACCCCCAGGGGCAGCAGAGGTGGTGCAGCTCTGAGGACAGAACTACAGCTGCAGTTGTTTCCGGCCCCAGGTCCACCTGGTGGGAGGAATTAAGTGGCAAATCAGAGCTGGAGTGCAGAGCCTGCTTAAGATCTGAGTCACAGTCCAGGTGGGCAGTTCTTGGGGGAGGAGGAGCACTGGTGTGACAAAGGTTGCTGTGCAGAAATAGTTCTGAAAACAACAACAAAACCGCCTGAGCTTGGTACAAAGTATTCTCTACTCTATCAGCATTCATACCCCGATAAAAAACTCAGTGGTCAGGTAGTTGGCTGAGAATATCACCAGGCAGCAAAATTGGACTCAGATTCAGACTCAGACTTTGGTATCTTTCTTTGGTGACAAAGATGAACAAAATATACAGCCAGAAGAATTCAACAAAGTCAAAGAGCCTACATCAAAAGCCTCCAAGAAAAACATGAACTGATCTCAGACCATAGAAGAGCTCAAAAAGGATTTGGAAAAGCAAGTTAGAGCAGTAGAGGAAAAATTGGGAAGAGAAATGAGAGTGATGTGAGAAAACCACGAAAAAACAAGTCAATGACTTGCTAAAGGAAACCCCCCAAAATACTGAAGGAAATAACACCTTAAAAATAGACTAACTCAAATGCCAAAAGAGCTCCAAAAAGCCAATGACGGGAAGAATGCCTTGAAAGGCAGAACTAGCCAAATGGAAAAGGAGGTCCAAAAGACCACTGAAGAAAATACTACCTTAAAATTGAGATTGGAGCAAGTGGAAGCTAGTGACTTGATGAGAAATCAAGATATTATAAAACAGAACCAAAGGAATGAAAAAGTGGAAGACAATGTGAAATATCTTGTTGTAAAAACCACTGACCTGGAAAATAGATCCAGGAGAGATAATTTAAAAATTATTGGACTACCTGAAAGCCATGATCAAAAAAAAAGAGCCTAGATATCATCTTTCAAAAAATTATCAAGGAGAACTGCCCTGATGTTCTAGAGCCAGAGGTAAAATATAAATTGAAAGAATCCACCCATCATCTCCTGAAAAACATCCCAAAAAGAAAACTCTGAGGAATACTGTCACCAAATTCCAGAATTCCCAGATCAAGGAGAAAATACTGCAAGTAGCTAGAAAGAAACATTTTGAGTATTGTGGAAACACAATCAAAATAACACAAGATCTAGCAGCTTCTACATTAAGGGATTGAAGGACTTGGAATATGTTATTCCGGAGGTCAGTGGAGATAGGATTAAAACCAAGAATCACCTACCCAGGAAAACTCAGTATCGTGCTGCAAGGCACAAATATGTATTTTCAATAAAATAAAGGACTTTAAAGCTTTCTCAGTGAAAAAAAAAACAGAGCTGAATAGAAAATTTTACTTTCAAACACAAGACTCAAGAGAAGCATGAAAAATGTAATCAAGAAAGAGAAATCATAAGGGACTTACTAAAGTTGGACTGTTTTGTTTACATTCCTACATGGAAAGATGATATGTATAATTCATGAGAGCTCTGCATTATGGTAGCTGAAGAGAATACACACACACACACACACACACACACACAGAGGCATATAGATAGATAGGTAGATACATATATAGCCAAAGGGCACAGGGTGAGTTGAATATGAAGGGATGATATATAAAAAAAATAAAATAATATTAAGGGATGAGAGAGGAATATATTGAGAGATGGAGAAAGAGAGAGATAGAATGGGGTCAATTATCTCACATAAGAGTGACAAGAAAAAGCAGTTCTGTTGGGAGGGAAGAGGGGACAGGTGAGGAAGAATGTGTGAATCTTGCTGTCATCATATTTGACTTGAGGAGGGAATAACATACACATTCAATTGGGTATCTTACCCCACAGGAAAGAAGGAGGAAGGAGATAAAAAAGGGGGGATGATAGAAGGGAGGGAAGATAGGAGGTGGAGGTAATCAAAAGCAAACACTTTCAAAAAGGGACAGGGTAAAGGGAGAAAACTCAATAAAGGGGGATAGAATAGGGAGGAGCAAAACATAGTTAGTCTTTCACAACATGAGTATTGTGGAAGGGTTTTGCATAATGATATGCATGTGGCCTATGTTGAATTGCTTGCCCTCTTAGGGAATGTTGGTGGGGAGGGAAGAGTGGAGAGAATTTAGAACTCAAAGTTTTAAAAGCAGATTTTCAAAAAAAGTTTTTGCATGCAACTAGAAAATAAGATATACAGGTAATGGGGCATAAAAATCTCTCTTTCCCTACAAGAAAGTAAGGGAAAAGGAGAAGGGGGGAGTGGGGTGACAGAAGGGAAGGCTGACTGGGGAATGGGAAAATCAGAATATATGCCATCTTGGAGTGTTGGGGTGCATAGAAATGGGGAGAAAGTTTGTAATTCAAACTCTTGTGAAAATTAATTGTAAAACTAAAAATATTAAATAAAGAAGTAAAGCTTCCAAAAAAAGAAAGAAGAGTATGAAAACAAATGGAGAGGAAGTAGAAAAATTCATCTCTTCCTCAAGTTCTTTTATTACAAGGACACAAATGAATCAGCGGAGAACAAGGGTGGTTAAAGGAGTAATGTCAGGATTCTTCTGTTCTCTATTACTGTAATGTTAATTGAATAATAAGATCTTCCCTGTTCATTAATAGGCTTGCAGCTTTGAGCTCTGGCCCAGCTCACAACTGTTATACATCTTGAGTCATCTAGAGATCATTGGGTGAGAAGCTTCCTTATAGGGAGATTTCCTTGTAGGAAGGCTTTCACACCTTTTGCTAATTTCTAATTAGATGCTAATTCCCGAGGGTTGTGATTCCTTTTGGATCTGAGAACTGTATACATACTTTGTGTTGGTATTTTGCTTTGGGGGTTTTCTTATGAGAAAGACCTTGTGATTCCCCTAATTAGCTATGGGAGGTAGCAGCACAGGGACTGTGGTCTCAGGAACAACAATGCCTGAGGCTTGGCGCCCACAGTCTACAGGTTTGACAATCATCTTCTGGAACTTCAGGAGCCATCATTACAAGGTAAAATAGCTGTCATCCCTCTCTTCCTCACCCAGATAATATTCCTTTGGGAAGGACCCCAAAGGAACTTTCTCACAACTAGAAGAAGAGGCAGACACCAGCACAGACAAAGGCTGAGAACACCAATGCTCTAGTGCAGCACTAGGGGAAGAGGAGATTTTCAGCAACCTAACCACCCCTCTGCTACACTCCAGAGACCATAACACTCAAAGCCAGTAACTAGGCCCACAGTTCCCCGAACTACAAGTCTAGGACAAAGCCCCCTGAGCCCCAGAAGCACAAATCCACTCAAAAGCCAGGAAAAAGTTAACCAACATGAAGAAACATTCAAAAAAAACTGATGACAATTGATCCTTTTGTGGAAAACAGGGAAAATCAAAATTCCAATTCAGAAGAGGACAGCATTGACATTATACCCATATCTGAAACCTCAAAAGAGAATGTGAACTGGTCTCAAGCCCAAACGGTATTCCTGGAGCAGCTCAAAGAGAACTTTAAAAACCAAATTATAGAGGTAGAAGAAAAAATTGGAAAAAGGCATTGATGGAAACAAATCTTTGAAAAGTAAAATTAGTGAAATGGCTAAGGGGATTCATAATCTAATTAGAGAGAATGATGCCCTGAAAAGTAAAATTAACCAAAAGGAAAAGGAGTCTCAGAAGCAAAATGAAGACAATTAATTAAAATTATAATTGAGAAAGTGGAATCTAAGGGCTCTATGGAGCATCAATCTCAGTCTAACAAAATCTAAAGAATGAAAAAATACAGGAAAACATGAAATATTTGATTAGAAAAACAACTAACATGGAAAACACATCCAGGAGAGACAAGGTAAGAATTATTGGTCTACTGGAAAGCCATGATGAATAAAAGAGCATGGACAGTATCTTCCAAGAAATCATCAAGGATAATATTCCAATGTTGTAGCACCAGAGAGTAAAATAGTCATCAAAAGAATCCACTGATTCCCCCTGAAAGGGATCCCAAATTGAAAATTCCAAATGATATTATAGCCAAATCCCAGAATTATAAAGTCAAGTAGAAAATACTGCAAGCAGCCAGAAAGAAACCATTCAAATATCATGGAACTACAGTCAACTTCATGCAGGTTTTTTCTGCTTCTACATTAAAAGACAGGAAAAAAATTGGAATATGATATTCTGAAAGCAGAAGGAGCTTGGACTACAAGGAAGCCTCAATAACCAAGCAAAAATGAGCACAATTTTCAGG
This sequence comes from Trichosurus vulpecula, assembly GCF_011100635.1. Lineage (NCBI taxonomy): Eukaryota > Metazoa > Chordata > Mammalia > Diprotodontia > Phalangeridae > Trichosurus > Trichosurus vulpecula. Next base: position 318,463,727 of record NC_050573.1, on the reverse strand, counting down.
CAAGGAGATAGACATTCAAATAAATAAGGGAATTCCAGACCTTCTTGATGAAAAGACCAGAGCTCAATTGAAAATTTGATCCTGAAACACAAAACTCAAGAGAGACATTAAAAGGTGAACTAGCAGGGGGTGGGGAACAAACAAATCTTGTTGATCAATAAGGGCAAATTGTTTACATCCTTATAGAGGAACATTATACATATATATGTATATATGTATATATATATATATATATATATATATACACACACATATATTATATATATGTTGAGAATAGTACAATTATTATGACAATTAAAAGGATTACAAATGACTAGGGTTGTAAGGATAAAATAATTGATATAATGATAAGAAACAAAAGAGATGTAAAGGGGTGGTTCTGGGAGAAGAGGTAAGGAGGTAGTAGAAAATGGTAAATAACATCACATGAAGTGGCACAAAAACATATTATGGTAAAGGGAAAGACAAGAGGGGGAAGAGCAGTGTTTGAATTTTACTGTCATTGGATTTGGTTCAAAAAGGGAATAACATATCCTGATAAGTATAGAAATCAAACTTGTCCTACATGCAAGAGGAGGGGAAAGGGGAAATAAAAGGGGGGATTGTCAGAAGGGAGGGAAGATGTAGCAAGGGGAAAGGAGTGAGACATGGGAGGGTAATCAAGAGGGAGGATTAACTCAGGAAGGCATAGTCAAAGGCAAAACTGTTTTGAGGAGTGGAAGGGAGAAGGGAGAAATAAAAGCATAAAGAGAGGGAGAGGGATAGGATGGAGAAAAAGACACAGATAGTAATTATAATTCTGAATGTGAATGGGATGAACTCTCCCATAAAGCAGAGGCAGGTAGTGGAATGGATTAAAAATCATGTTCCTACAATATGTTGTTTACAAGAAACACATTTGAAACAGGGGGATACACACTGGGTAAATTTAAATGGCTGGAGAAGGATATATTGTGTTTCAGCTAAAGTAAAAGAAAAGCAAGGGTAGCAATCCTAATCTCAGAAAAAGCAAAATCAAAGATATAATTAAAAGAGATAAAGAAGGACACAACATCCTGCTAAAAGTCACCGTAAACAATGAAGCAATATCCTTATTTAACATATATACACCAAATGCTAGAGGATACAAATTATTAGAGGAAAAGTTAAGGGAGTCAAAGGAAGAAACTGACAGCAGGACTATACTAGTGGGGAACCTCAATACCCCTCTTTCTGAACTTGATTAATCTAACTTCAAAATAAACAAAAAAAAGTTAAGGAGGTGAATAGAATTTTAGAAAAGGCAGATATGATAGACCTCTGGAGAAAACTGAATGAGGATTAAAAGGAATATACATTATTTTCTCAGTGGTACATGGTACATACTCAAAAATTGTCCGTGTACTAAGGCATGAAAACCTCACAATCCAGTGGAGAAAGGCAGAAATAGTCCATGCAGCCTTTTCAGATCATGAAGCCATAAAATTATTTCTAGTAAATGACCATGTAAAGATAACTAAAAATTAATTGGAAACTAAATAATCTAATCTTAAAAAATGAGCAGGCCAAAGAACAAATCATAGAAACAATTAATAACTTCATTCAAGAAAGTGACAATAATTAGAAAACATACCAAAACTTATGGGATGCAGCAAAAGCAGTTCTTGGGGGAAGTTTTATATTTCTAAATGCTTACATGAATAAAATAGTTAAAAAGAGACCAAAGAATTGGGCATGCAACTAAAAAAGCTAAGTAAGGAATAAATTGAAAATCCCCAAATAAATATCAAATTAGAAATACTGAAAACCAAAGGAGGTATTGATAAAATTGAAATTAAGAAAAATATTGAACTAATAAATCCAAGAGCTGGTTTTATGAAAAAATCAAAAATATCGATAAACCTTTGACCAGTTTGATTAAAAAAAGAAGAAATACAAATTACTAGTATCAAAAATGAAAAGTGTGAATTCACCTCCAATGAAGAGCAAATTAAAACAATAAGTAGGAATGATTTTGCCCAATTGTATGCTCATAAATGTGACATATTTAGGGAAACAAAATATTTATATAAACATAAATTGCCAAGGTTAACAAAAATACCTAAATAATCCCATCTCAGAAAAAGAAATTGAGCAAGTCATCAATGAACTCCCCTGGAAACAATCTCTAGGGCCAGAAGGTTTTACATGTATATTCTATCAAACATTTGAAGAACTTTTAATTCCCATACTTCATAGAGTATTTGGGAAAATAGGTGAAGAAGGAGTCCTACCAAACTCTTTTTTTATGACCCAAATATGGTACTAATACCTGAACCAGGAAGAGTCAAAACAGAGAAAGAAAATTGCAGGTTAATTTCCCTAATGAATATTGAGGGGAAATTTTTTTTAATGCAATTTATTTATTTAACATATTTGGTTTTCAGCACTGATTTTCACAACATTTTGAATTACAAATTTTCTCCCCATTTCTACCTTCCCCCCCCACTCCAAGATGGCTTATATTCTGGTTGCCCTGTTCCCCAGTCAGCCCTCCCTTCTATCACCCCCCGCCCCTCTCATCCCCTTTTCCCTTCCTTTCTTGTAGGGCAAGATAAATTTCTACGCCCCATTGCCTGTGTATCTTATTTTTTAGTTGCATACAAAAACTTTTTTTGTTTTTGAACATCTGATTTTCAAACTTTGAGTTCCAAATTCTCTTCCCTTCCCACCCACCCTCTCTAAGAAGTTGAGCAATTCAACCTAGGCCACACATGTATAACATGTATAACCCTTCCACAATACTCATGTTGTGAAAGACTAACTACATTTTGCTCCTTCCCAACCCATCCCGCTTTATTGAATTTTCTCCCTTGACCCTGTCCCCTTTCCAAAGTGTTTGTTTTGATTACCTCCACCCCCATCTGTCCTCCCCTCCATCATCCCCCCACCTTTTATTTTTTTTTATCTTCCTCCCTCTTCTTTCCTGTGGGGTAAGATACCCAACTGAGTATGTATGGTATTCCCCCTCAGGCCAAATCTGATGAGAGCAAGGTTCACTCATTCCCCCCTCACCTGCCCTCTCCCCTCCTCCCACAGAACTGCTTCCTCTTGCCACCTTTATGCGAGATAATCCACCCCATTCTATCTCTCCCTATCTCCCTCTCTCAGTATGTTACTCTCTCATCCCTTAATTTCATTTTATTTCTTTTAGATATCTTCCCTTCATCTTCAACTCACCCTGTGTCTGCTCTCTCTCTTTTACATATATATATATACATATATACACATATAAACACACATATATATATATACACATACATACATATACACATAGATATATACATACATACACATTCACTTATATATATATACATTAACATACATGTACATATATATCTATATATATCTATATCTATATCTATCTATCTATCTATATATGTATGTGTATATATATATATATATATGGATATTCCCTTCAACTACCCTAATACTGAGGTCTCATGGATCATACTCATCATCTTTCCATGTAGGAATGTAAACAAAACAGTTCAACTTTAGTAAGTCCCTTGCAATTTCCATTTCTTGATTACCTTTTCATGCTTCTCTTGATTCTTGTGTTTGAAAGTCAAATTTTCTATTCAGTTCTGGTCTTTTCATTGAGAAAGCTTGAAAGTCCTCTATTTTATTGAAACTCCATATTTTGCCTTGGAACATGATACTCAGTTTTGCTGGGTAGGTGATTCTAGGTTTTAATCCTAGCTCCATTGACCTCCGGAATATCGCATTCCAAGCCCTTCGATCTCTTAATGTAGAAGCTGCCAGATCTTGGATTATTCTGATTGGGTTTCCACAATACTCAAATTGTTTCTTTCTGGCTGCTTTCAGTATTTTCTCCTTGATCTGGGAGCTCTGGAATTTGGCAACAATATTCCTAGGAGATTTCTTTTCGGGATCTACTTGAGGAGGCGATCGATGGATTCTTTCAATTTCTATTTTGCCCTGTGGCTGTAGAATATCAGGGCAGTTCTCCTTGATAATTTCCTGAAAGATGGTATCTAGGCTCTTTTTTTGCTCATGGATTTCAGGTAGTCCAATAATTTTTAAATTATCTCTCCTGGATCTATTTTCCAGGTCAGTGGTTTTTCCAAGGAGATATTTCATATTTTCTTCCATTTTTTCATTCCTTTGGTTCTGTTTTATAATATCCTGATTTCTCATAAAGTCACTAGCCTCTACTTGCTCCAATCTAATTTTTAAAGTAGTATTTTCTTCAGTGGTCTTTTGGACCTCCTTTTCCATTTGGCTAATTCTGCCTTTCAAGGCATTCTTCTCCTCATTGGCTTTTTGGAGCTCTTTTGCCATTTGAGTTAGTCTGTTTTTTAAGGTGTTGTTTTCTTCAGTGTATTTTTCAGTATTTTTTTGGGTCTCCTTTAGCAAGTCATTGACTTGTTTTTCATGGTTTTCTCTCATCCTTCTCATTTCTCTTCCCAATTTTTCCTCTACTTCTCTAATTTGCTTTTCCAAATCCTTTTTGAGTTCTCTATGGCCTGGGCCAGTTCAGGTTTTTTCTTGGAGGCTTTGGTTGTAGGCTCTATGACTTTGTTGTCTTCTTTAGGCTGTATGTTTTGGTCTTGTTTGTCACCAAAGAAAGAATCCAAAGTCTGAGACTGAATCTGGGTGCTTTTTCGCTGCCTGGCCATATTCCCAACCAACTAACTTGACCCTTGAGTTTTACAGTGGGGTATGACTGCTTGTAGACTAACGAGTTCTATGTTCTACGTTTGGGGGGGAGGTGCCAGCTCTGTCAGAGCCGCACTCCTCCTTCCCCAAGGACCCCCAGTCCAGACTGGGCTTAGATCTTCGGCAGGCTGTGCACTCCTGCTCTGATCCGCCACTTAATTCCTCCCACCAGGTGGGCCTGGAGCCGGAAGCAGCAGCAGCAGTAGCTGCCCCACCTCCGCTGCCCCCGGGGCTGGAAGCTGAACTGTGAACTCCTTCCACTCCGGCAGCTTTTCCCACTAACCTTCTCTGCAGTCTTTGGTGTTTGTGGGTCGAGGGGTCTGGTAACTGCCGCAGCTCACATATTCAGGGCTCTAGGGCCCCCTCAGCCCGGCTTCTGGTCTGGATCGTCCATGCCGCTCAGGCTGGGCTCTGCTCCACTCCGTTCCCAGCTCCCAGCTCCGTGTGGAATAGACCTCACCCAGAGACCATCCAGGCTGTCCTGGGCTGGAGCCCTGCTTCCCTCTGCTGTTCTGTGGGTTCTGCCATTCTAGAATTGGTTCAGAGCCATTTTTTATAGGTTTTTGGAGTGACTCGGGTACGGAGCTCACTCTAGTCCGTGCTTACCAGCCGCCATCTTGGCTCCGCCCCCTTGAGGGGAAAATTTTAAATAAAACACTAGCAAAATGATTGTAGCAACTTATAATGATAATAATACACTGCTACCAGGTAGGATTTATTCCAGGAATGCATGGCTGGTTCAGTATCAGGAAAACTATCAGCATAATTGATCATATCAACAACGAAACTAGCAGAAATCATGTGATTATCTCAATAGATGCAGAAAAAGCTTTGGCAAAATGCAACACCCATTCTTATTAAAAACACCAGGAAGCATAGGAATAAACAAAGTCTTCCTTAAAATTATGAATAGCATCAACATAAAACCATCAGGAAGTATTATATGCAATGGGTATAAGCTAGATCCATTTCTAATAAGATCAGGGGTGAAACAACGATGTCTACTATCAACCCTATTATTCAATTTAGCACTAGAAATGTTGGCTTTAGCAATAAAAGAAGAAAAAAGAAATTGAAGGATTTAGAATAGGCAAAGACGAAACTAGGTTATCACTCTCTGCAGATGATGTGATGATTTACTTAGAGAATCCTAGAGAATAAAGTGAAAAACTACTTGAAATAATAAAAAAATAGCAAAATGGGAGGATATAAAATTAACCCACATAAATCTTCAGCATTCCTATATATTACTGACAAAGCCCAACAACAAGCGATAGATAGAGAAATTCCATTTAAAGTTACTGTAGACAATATAGACTATTTGGGAGTCTATCTGTCAAGACAAACCCAGGGCCTGTATGAACATAATTATGAAACACTTTTCATACAAATAAAGTCAGATCTAAATTACTGGAGAAATACTGGTTGGTCATGGTTAGACTGAGTTAATATAATAAAAATCACCATTTTACCAAAATTAATTTACTTGTTCAGTGCCATACCAATCAAACTACCAAAAATTATTTTAGAGAGTTGGATGAAATCATAACAAAATTCATCTGAAAGAAGATAAGGTCCAGAATATGAAGAATATAGAAGACGGCATAGCCATACCAAATATTAAAGTAGCAGTCATCAGAACTACTTGGTACTGGCTAAAAAACAGAGTGGTGGATCAGTGGAATAGGTTAGGTACAAAAGACATGGTAGCCAACCACTATAGCAATATACTCTTTGAGAAACCCAAAGAATCCAGCTTCTGAGCTAAAAATTCACTGTTTCACAACAGCTGCTGAGAAAATTGGAAAATAGCATGGCAGAAACTGGACAAAGACTGATATCTTGCACCGTAACCATAATAAAGTCAAAATGGGTTCATGATTTAGGAATAAGGGCTGATGTTATAAGCAATTTGACATAGCAAGGAATAGTTTTCCTGTCAGATTTATGGCAAAAGAAAGAATTCGTAACCCAACAAGAGATAGAGAGCTTTGGAAAATGCAAAATGGATAATTTTTATTATGTTAAATTGAAAAGTTTTTGTATAAAGAAAGCTAATGCAACAAAGATTAGTAGGAAAGCAGAAAAGTGTGAGGAAATCTTTACAACTCTGATAAAAGCCTCATATCTAAAATATACAGGGAACTGAGCCAAATTTATAGGAATACAAAACATTCCCCAATTGAAAAATGGTCAAATATATGAACAGACAATTTTAAGAGTAAAAAATTAAAGATATCTGTAGGCATATGAAAAATAACTTATTTGTTCCGGCCCATAAATAGCCATGCCTTAGGAAGAGGAAGCCCTGTATCTGAGCTAAGGCTGATAATGGATTAACCCCCCTAGTAGAGACACCATTTCATGGTAGGAATAACCCCAGTTGAGCCAAGTGATCAAATTTTATGCCATAGACTTGGGTAGTTTAGCCTAGGAGTGATCCATTTGTTATCATCATGCATGAAATGCTCTACAATTAACATCATCAACAATTTCTCGAATAAGCTACAGTGTTAAGGAACTGAAGATCTGGAATTGTAAATTGCCATAATCATAGGTGTTTGCAGTGTGTGAGCCTCATTGCATTTGCATCTCAATTATCTGACGACTCTTTCCTCCCTTTTGAAAAATGTGCTTACTTGTAGGATATGCCCCAGATTATTATTATTATTATTATTGTTGTTAATTTGAAATAGTGTTGTTCTTTTGGTCTTCCAACCTACCAGTCAGAATATGTATACAATATAAATTATCTGTGTACCAAAATAACAAATTATATACCCAAAAATGATTACTAATAATTTTAAATCTAAATTTAAATAAATTTAAATGACCCCATATTTCACTTTGTGATTCAGGTCAAGTTTAAGTTTCAGGAAAATCATAAATCAGTCTTTAAATATGAAACAACAAGTTCATTCTCCTTATAGTCAGATTGTCTGCTCATTAATTATAGTCATAGAGAAGGTGGAAGAAATATTCTTTTCACTTTGCAAGTCTAACACTTTTCTTGGACAATTATGAAAGACCTCTCATGATGGACAATTGGACAATTACTAAAGACCTACCTCTGATGGTAGGTGCGACTGATACTTTTATGGTTCTAAATAAATCCACATGGAAAAACCATAAGTGGCCAGCTCTATTAAAATTTATGATTTGTAATGTTGGAATAATGGGCATATGCATCCTTAAAGTCAGAGATTTGGTTTTTAAAAAGTTTCTTCTGAGCTACAATGAGTAACTATTTAAGCTGTTTTCAACTGCAACAAAACAAGAGGATTGAAATGCAGATTACAGAGCCACCTGCTGAAAAGCATGGAGATTTTATATCACATGTGCATGCTTCTTTTGGAATTTAGCATTTAATTAAACGGAAATTCATAAAGAAATTTTAATCTGCATGAAAACACATTTACATAAGGATAATTCAAGATATAGGCTGCATGCAAAATGGTTATCTTTTGTTGAGTGGGAGTAGGAAGGATGAAGCAGATGTAAACACTATGAGTCTAATTATTTGGATATCTTAACAACTTATTTACATCACAGTATGTTTGATTCAATTGCATAATTTTATGAAGTTTTCTAATTATGAATTTTCTAAATGCATATCATTATGGATAACATGTTGTATTCTATTTTGTCCCCACCATGGCCTTTATGGCCTCTTTGGTCATACAAATTTTTGATTCTGCAGATTTCACAGTGTACCAGAATTCAGTTACTTAAAATGGCTTCACCGAAGATGATTGTATTAAAGAATATGTTTTTGTGTCAGGAAGTAACTTGCAATCATTAAAAGCATTGGGCAATGTACTATAAACAATTTATGCTGATGCCCCCCCCCCATTAATTTATAGACCAATATCATTACCCTCCTGAAAAACTGTGCTAGTTATGATAGGTGAATTCCATCATTCCTGTTCTCTTGCATATCAGAAGCCATGCAATTTGGATTTTTAAAATGCTTGTTTTCTCCTGTAACTATTGCTAGGCCAGTTTCTCTTAACAGATCATGGATCTCAATTAGGAGGCAGCATAATTTTGTTTGTTTGTTCTTTACATAATGCAATTTGTCCAAAATAATAGAAACAAACAGCAGAAGCTCTTGGTTTAACTTGACGGTCTTTGTTCTTGGAAACAATGATTCTCTAAATATAGATTAAGATCACAATAGCTTTCTTGGCAACCATATAGAAGGCTGATTCATCTTGAATTTCCAATCCAATAAATTCCACTAATTCCCCCTGGCTTAACCCGTGCAATGTTCTGCTGTGTCTTTGTGCCCTTGTTGTAGCTGTTATTCAGTTGTCTCAGTTTTCTCTGACTTTTCATGACCCCATTTGGGGTTTCCTTGGCAAAGATAGTGGAGTGGTTTGCAATCACTAGTTCATTTTATAGATGGGGAAACTGAGGCAGAGTTAAGTGATTTGCCCAGAGTCACACAACTAGTAAGAGTCTGAGGTCAAATGAGAACTCAGGAAGGTGAGTCTTTCTGACTGCAGGGCTGGCATTTTATCCACTGTGTCACCAAATTGCCCCACATATTTGTGTGTTTACAATCTTTGATTTAGAAAAGTGATTTTTTTAGAACTAAGTATAAATTTTTAAATATTTATGTTTAATTTGATCTTCTTTAACTTGATCCAGGATTCTACTCTTTCTGTGGCATATCAATCAAAATACAAACAGCTTTATTTTATAGAATGAAACTCCCTCCCTATGCAACTTGTTAGCTATGTTTTTCTGGCTGTGCCTCATCTACCTTCACTAAGCTTTCCATCTGTGCCTTTATCAAAGTCATACATAAAGGTTATACACACACACACACACACACACACTCACACATACATATATACACACACATATATATATATATATATTATATTATATTATTATATATATTAAATGTTATACATAAAAGCAATATAAAAAAGAACACATATCCTTGGAACATAATACTGGGGCATTTTTCCGTCATTGAGCTATCAGTGAGTATTCTTTGGGCTAAGACTTCAAGCAGGTGCAACTGTATTTATTCGTCTAACAGACATTTATCTGTCTTTTCCACAAAAATAGCATGAAAGTTTTAAATAAATTATTTTCCAAATTCTAGGTAACCTATATGTACAGGATATTTTTATCTCTTTGATAAATCTGTCAAAAAGAAAATAAATTAACTCATCTTGTCTATGTCTTGGATGAAAATTTTTTGGCTCTTTTTGATTATTGACAATCAATAACTACATTGACCAGTTCTTTCAGAACTTCAGGGTATATTCCATTTACATTTGTAGCAGTTGATTTGTCATGATGTAGGTCAACTATATGCCTTCTTCCCACTTCCTTGCATATTTTGGATATCAGTTCCAAATTAATCATTTTTCCTACAATTTCCAATGAAAAAAAATCATGTTCCTTGGTAGAGAAAATAGAATAAAAGGAAAAAATTGAGGAACTCTGCTTTTAATCAAGTTTCTATCATCATTGTCTGATCCACCTGAATGTTGGGTTTTGTTTCTTCTTTCATCCTCTTCTTCTCCAATGTATAATAAAATTATATCCTTATGATTCCTTGTGAGGCTCAGTTCACTTTTTAGCTTAAGCATCTCTGAGACTGTAAACTGAGACTGTACTGTGTAATTTTTTGTATTTAATCTTCCTCACTTACCTGCTTTTCTCCCATCTGCTGTGCATATCTATTAAACATTAAGTTGTTCTATTATTTCCTTGGGTTAACTATTTTAACATTGACCACTTCAACAGTCAATCGACGGAACTTCATTAAGGACCATTTTTGTTCTCTTCCCTCCTTCCTTGCTTCCTTCCTTTCTTGCTTCCTTCCTTCCTTCCTTCCTTTCTTCATTCCTTCTTTCCTTCCTTCCTGCCTTCCTTCATTCTCTCCTTATTTCTTTTCCTACTCCTTCTCCTTCTGACTATTCCTTCCCCATCCTATTCTTTCCTTTCCTTTCTATTCCCTTTCCTTCTCTTCCCTGAATCTCTGTTTCTTCATGTTTCTATGTCTCTGTCTCTTTTTCTCTTGCTTTTTCTTGCTAGGTACCCAGCTAGGTGAGGCAATATCTCCTTTGAAACAAAATCAACCTTCCCTCTCAGAAATTTATTTTCATTAATAAGGAGAGACAATATGTATAGAAAAAAGCATATACAAAATAATGCAACATAGTTTTTTTTTGGGGGGTGAGAAGAGAACACTAGGATCTATGAGGGATCTGGAATGAGTCCATATTTAAGCAGCTTAAGCAATAATAATAGATGGTATAAACATTTATCCAAAAGTCAGTGGCATACTCTTTGCATGAGTAAATACAGAGTTTAAGGGAAAATAGGCTCCTGTAAGGAGAGTACAGAGGGAGAACTCATGGTTCCTGCTTGCCAGAAGTCCTTTTCTGGCAGTTGTGGGATGCTCAGAAAGTTCCAAATAACCATGGTGATTTCGTATCCATGTAACCTTATTTCAGTATGATGCAGATGCAGGTGTCAGATGATATTAGCACATTTTCCCAAACACTAATTGAAACATAAAAACTCTTTAAATTTATTTGGTCCTCTTCTTATCAAATTGGCACGGGAATAAGAGAAGAATGTAGGAAAATGGCAGAGTAGATCAGGAAATCCCAAACTTTCAAGATCCCCCCCCACACACACACACACATGAGATGAAATAGTGCCTCAGGGAAAATATAGAGTGCTAAAAATAAATAAGAGTAGGGATAGAAAGGAGTCCTCTTGGGACAATCAGAGAAGATCTGAAGAAAAATCCCAGGATGACATTTGGTCCCTATGAAGAGTAAACATTTCAAGGTTAGGTCCTAGATTCACTTAAGCACAAGAAGCAAGGCCTAGAGTTAGTTAAGTTGGATGGCTACCTCAGTCTCAGACTCAGGAACTTTTACTCCTGGAAAGGGAAGGGATTTGGGCTTCTGAACCAAGGAAGACTGAAGATAATTCTGCTGACAAGGAACACCAGACCCACCTGTGCTGCAGAGACAGAGAAGGAACCAGAATATGCCAACTAGGTGCAGAAACAGTGGAGCAAATGTATAGAAGGCTGGAGGTCTCAGGTTAGGTTTGAGGCCAGAGAGGAGAGTTGAAGCAGGATATGAGGCTAGAGGCACCACACCCCATGTGCCAGGACTGGAGGTGATTGCAAAAACTAAGCTATTACAAATAAAAAACAAAATGCTGAAGCAAAGGAGAATGATTCCAACCTTAGAGAATTTCTATGCCAATAGAAAAGACTGGTATTCATCTTCAGAGCAGTATACTGAAGCAAAGAAACCCTCTTCCACCACAAAGAGTAATGTCAAATTGTCAAATGGCCAAAAGGTATTCTTAGAAGAACTAAAAAAAGACTTTAGAAGTCAAATGAGAGAGATTGAGGGAAAAGTAAAAAAAAATGAAAAATCCAAGAAATATAAGATTATGAAGAGAAATTCAACCAGTTAGAAAAGGAGATTCAGAATCTTTATTTTTTTGCAGGTGGGAAGATAGGGCAATTGGAGTTAAGTGACTTGCCAAAGGTTAAACAGCTAGTGTGTCAAGTGTCTGCTGCCAGATTTGAACTCAGGTTTTCCTGACTTCAGGGCTGGTGCTCTACTCACTGTGCCACTAGTTGCCCTGGAGATCCAGAATCTTAAGGAAGAAAATGGTCACTTGAAAACTAGAATTGGGCAAGGCGAAGTCAGCAAAATAACAAGAGAGCAAGATATAATTGAACAAAATATAAAGAATGAAAAATGGAAGAGGAAGTAAAACATTAGGAAAATAACAGGACTGGAGAATAGATCAAGAAGAGAAAACCTAAGAAAAATCAGACTATTCCAAACTTACAATTTAAAAAAAATGAATCTTGATACCATAACACAAGAAATAATTAAAGAAAATTGTTCTGAAGCATTAGAACAAGAGGGGAAAATAGAAGTAGAAAAAAAAATCCACTGATCATCACCTGAAAGAGATCCTAGAGGAAACCCTCCAGGAATATTAATGTGAAATGTTGAAACCTCCAGTTCAAGGATAAGATATTACAAACAACAAGAAAAAAACAATTTAAATATGTGGTACTACTACTAGAATCACACAAGTCTTAGCAATGGTGACACTAAAAGACCACATGTTTTGGAACACTATATATTAAAGAGCAAAAGAACTGGTGTACCTACTGAAAATATTATAACCAGGAAAAGTAAGCATAATCTTGAACGAAAAAATGGATATTTAATAAACTGGCAGACTTTCAATACTTTATTAAAAATACTGACCTTAATAGAAGACTTGACAAAGAAGAGCCAAGAAAAATAATAAGGTATATATCAAAAACTAACTACAAGTGACTCAATAAGGACAGACTTTTTACGTATGTATGTAAAATGTAAACTATATAAATAAGATTGTTATTAGCCATTGGGTAGTTCATAGGAAAGATTAGGGTAGACCTGAGTATGATATGACTTTAAAAATAAAACTGTTTAGGAACAGCTTAAAAAAATAGTTATCATAGACAAATGTGGTATGAGAGGAAGAACCAATACACAGAAATTAGATGCGGAAGGATGGCTGGTAGTTTTGGAAACCTATTTTCATGAGGGATAGATTCAAAAGGGAGCAATGCATATATATTTAGAAGAGTATAAAAACCTTTTAAATTCAGAAAGAAACAAAATGCCAGGGCTATAGGGAGTGATGGGGAGAGGATAAGGGAGCGATCTCTAGAGGGGAAGGTGAAAGAATAGTTTAAAGGAAGGATATAAGGGCGTTTAGATTTATGGGTATGGGAGGCTAAGGGAGGGATCATTGGAGGTGGAGTAGGTTAAGTAAAAGGAGGGCAAGGTAGCAGATAACAGTAAAGTAGAGGAGTTAGGAGGGATATGAAAGAAAAGATATGTACAAATGTAAAAACAAAGATCAGAAGTAGAATTTTTTAGGGAAAGTATGTATCTACATATTTATGTATATATTATATATAAGTATATATGAAAATGTGTATGTATATTGGCAGGTATTCCCAGAGAAACACTCTCCTTTCTTATCTCACTTCAGCATTTCTTAATAATCCCTATAGACACAAAGCATTTTCTGGTCTATTGGAACTAACTGCCTACTTAGTACTATTTCCCTTTAGTTGATGACTTTCAAAGACTTTTAACACAAAATTCTTAATCTAGTGTCTTTGAATTTTTAAAAAATATTTCGAATACAGAAACATACACACCACAGTTTAAGTATCTCCAAGCTAAGGTATTTTGATTTTTTGATTTATTGACTGAGGCATGTTCTTACTCACCTTAGTGAAAAATGAGATGGTATGGTTTCACCACTACCCTTCTATGAATATCATGTCAAATAATTCTAAAATTAAAAGTCACTATTATATTCCTCTGATATATTGATTGATCAATTAACTCATTGACTAGACATTATTAAAAAAAAACTCTAGATGCATAAGTTCCTCCTACCAATGTAGAATAGCACATGCTCTGTAATTTATGCACTTAGTTGCTTGGGTCATTATGTGATTAAGTGAATTGTTTAGCATTATAAAGCAATTACATGTTACAGATACTTTTCGGGCACAGGGCTTTTTGAATCAAATGATAGTCTATACTACACTGCCTTTACTGCAGACCTTATTGAATTTTTTGTTTTTGTAATACAGCCAAATCCCCTTTTTTACCAGATTAATTGCTATCTGACTCTAACATTTGAATCTTGTAATTATCAAGTTAATTTTAAACCAAATTTGTCTTATACATTTTAACCTATTATATTCAGTTTCATGTTCTATCTACCAATATGGCAGCCATCTTTTCTCCTTCTCCTCCAAACATACATTTGGTGACATAATCAATTTTGATACTGGCACAGTCAAAACCTTTATTCAAACCTTGACTGATTTTATCAAATACTTTTCTAGAACATTTCTTTGAACTACTAGTTTTGTAACGCTGACAGAGTGACTGAAATTTCTAATTTGAAACAGTTTCTTACTAACAAATGTCTATTTTCTTCCATTTATATAATGGCAAATACTAATACAGAGCCAACTTTTTTTTGCAATCCTGTTGGTTTAATGAATAACCCATCCTCAAATAGCTTTAGAATATATTACTACAGTATTTTCAATTTATCTTCTATTTTTAAAATTAACCTTTGCACTTCACATTTGGAATGTTCCCCCTCCCTCACCTCTCCTTCCTGTTTTCTTTGGCTTTGTTCAGGTCTCAGTCCATACTTCATTTTCTATAAGAGACTTTTGGTGGTGGCCCAACTGCTAGTTCCTTTGCCTCTGAGATTACTTTCCACCTTCTCTTGCGTTTACCTAATTATGTACATATTGGCTCCTCCATTAGAATCTGACCTCCTTGAGGACATGACTATTTAGATTATCTTTGATTCTCTGGCATTTAGGACTAATCATCATACATATTTATCACTTAACCAATGGTTCCTGGTGAAGTGATTGAATTCAAAAATTGGAGTTGTAGTATTAGACTGTCATTGCATAAGATTTATATTCGGGAAATAATTAATTTCCATAATATTTGCAGCTTGAGTAATATAAGAATAAAGAATTCAAGTGAGTTTAATATTTTTGAATTTTTAGGTCTTCTGAAATTCCATGTATAATAGATTGATTTCCAAATTCGGAAACCCAAATTGCTTAGCTTAAATTTCCCAAGGGAACATTATGTAAATCTTCTTCAAGAGGAAAATTCCCCCATGTCTCCTTGAACATTTAGGAAAAAATATAGAAATTGCTGGGTTTTTTTTCCCTTCAAATGTAAAGGGATTAAGGTTTCAAGAAAGTGCAAGGACTTCTGAGGTGGCTAGCTAGCAATATTTCACTAATGACCTGAGTTATTTTTAAAAGTCAAAGATCTTCATAATTCTCTAGTAGTATTTAAAAAATAAAATGCATTTGCAATTCTAAATGTGAAATGAGCCCTATGGTCAGGTCTTGAGGTTAAATGACTCACTGAGGGTCAAACATCTAGTAAGTGTCTATGGCTGGATTTGAACTACTTGAAGAAGGGGTAGAACAAATTGCTTAACTTAGAAAATACTGTATCTCATATTGTCTATGACCTCCAAAGAATATTATCTTCAGGAATTACATTGTAAGGGGATTTCAATTACTTTTAACCAGCATGTAAAAATAAAACTGTTTCTTTTCAGCTTATCTGTAATTTCTCTTGTGCACAGGTAATAAATGAATTAAAAATGATTTGTGAGCCACTTGTTTCTGAACTGTTTTGGTAGTTCTATAAGAATAGTTGAACATTATGCTTTTCAGAGGCTCATAAAAGAGACATTTTGGAGGACATCTGCCTCTAAATTGGACCAGGATTATACCTGGTGACCAAAAATTTATTTGAATTGAAATGGATATTGTGTAGTGTAGAAATATAATTTACAGGTGAAAGATCAAGAGCTGTTCTAACTATATAGGAAGAACATTTGGCTTTTCTTTATACAGGCTTTCTTCCAGAGAAATCCTATTTGCCTAATTCTCAAACTGTTAGAATGGCACATTCCTTTAGGACTAATTCAAAGATGACCTAGAAGTTAGTCATATATTTAAGAGACTGGTTCAATACTCCCTTAGGTCAGTTTTTTTTCCCCTTGTGTATAGTTTTAAAAAAAAACTGAAATATGTTCAAGTAACATGGGTGCAGGCCAATAAAATCAAGGGGAATATTGAAGTTTGATTCTATTGCTTCTGTAGCTTCTTGCTACAAAAAAAGTTGTGGAGGCCATATTGCCCCACTAATCTGTTTGGACATTTTTCCTGGTGAGAATTATGTGCAATATGGTCAAATACCAACTTCTGTACTGGTGAATGGCGGAATTTAGTTGTGGGAACTGTCATAGCCAATTTGACAATTTATTAATCACAAAATAACAATAAATCTCTGGTTTTTATAAAAAAGGGGGACTTCTGGAGGTATTGGAAATGTAATTGGGAATGAGTAGAAGAATATTTTCAATTTTTCTGTCAGATTCCATTATTCTTCAGGAATATGTAACAAAAATTTAAATTAAAAGCACAAGCCAAAAAATGAAACAAGGAGATAATTAAACTACCCTTTAAAAATCCACAAAATGAAAAATGAAGAAAATAACAGAGGAAACGATGACATTTTTAGCTACAGTGAATGATATTTTTCCAGAAACTGAGCAAAAGCCCCCAAGATAACCAATTGTCAGTCATGGAAGTCTGAGCAAAAGGAAATTCAGATGAATCCACTTTCTTAATACTCATGGTTTGTTTGAAATCCACTATTTAGAAAAGGTTGGAATGCATCTTGTAAAATCATGTGGTCATTAAGAAATTTTGGTCATCTCAATCAACTGTATTCAACTTTTTCATTTAAATTTTTGGTAATATGAAGAAGCAAACAAAGGTTTTATCTTTTCTAGTGTTTAAAGGATTCCTTTTTGATATTCAAAAAGAATACAGTGCATAAAATTTTTAAAATGAATGCATTCAAGGAGTAATGGAAAACTTTGTTGCAACTCTAGTTCAGGCTCTCATAACCTCACCTCTGTATTATTGCAATAACCTACTAGTGGGTCTGCTGTCTCCTTTCTCCTGACTCCAATATACTCCCCATTCAACCAATAAAATCATTTTCCTAAAATGTATGTCATCCCTCTCCTCAATAAAGTGGAATGGCTTCCTATTGCTTCAAAGGAGCAAATGCAAAATGCTCTGATGGCATTCAAAGACCTTCATAACCTAGATCCTTCCTATTGTTCCAGTTTTCTTACACCTAACTCCCCAACACATGCCAGTTACATTATGGCTTTTCCATAAACAAGACCCCCTATCTCTAAGCCCCCTGCATTTTCTTTAGCTGTACCCCGTGTCTTCAATGCTCTTCCTCCTTAATTCCAAACACTGATCTCCCTTGGCTTCCTTTAGGTCACAGATAAACTCCCAACTTCTACAAAAAGCCTTCCCCAACCCTTCCTAGCTTGTAGTACTTTCTCTCTTATAATTATTTCCTACCTATCTAGTACATAGTTTGCTGATATATTTGTTGCAGATTGTCTCCCTCACTATGTTGTAACCTCCTTGAGGGAAGGAACAGTTTTTGCATCTTTTTTGTATGCTGAACACATAGCACATTGCCAGGCAATTAAATAAATACATGTGTATGTGGGTAAAAAACACTATATTTAATAGATAATTGAGATATATGTATATATACATATATATACACACATAAATACACATGCATGTACATATATACACACATATATAATTCATATAAGCAATTTAAGTCTAATTTTAAAATTATCACTATCTCACATTATATGCCTCTTCACTAAAAGGTATTTACAGTCATTATATCAAGCATGTTCCAAGGACAGACCTAAAGTTAATAGGAGTAAAATATGGTTAATGATATATTTGGAATATTGAATGCTTTTCCTACACTTGCAGTAAGATAATCTTTAATGCTTTTTCCATCAAGGCAGAATAGTTTGAAATTAAATTCAAGATCAGCTTTTAAAATAACAATATTTGTTTTTATTATTTTGTTGTTTAATATAAGAAACAATTTTCAGGAAAAAAACAAAGGTGTATGACAATTTTATATAATGTTTTTGGAGATTTTTAAAGAGTAAAGCATTTAGAATTTTTTTTCAATTTGACTAAAAGTGAAAATGGGAAACAAATTACATTTTCATTATTTGCTAACTTTTGGAGTTAATTGCCTTTGTATTTATAGGCTATTCAATAAAAATGCAAAATAATAAAACTGGTAGACCTTATAGAGATATTGGACCAATGCACTGATACGATAAAAAGCTCCTGCCAGTAAAATTTTGAGAGCTTCCAGTTAATGGAGCTATAAAATAGGCAGGTGAAGGGGATGCAGTATATTCAATACAGTTGATGTTTTAGCAAAGCATTCCATACAATGTCTCATGCAATTTAATTGCAAAATTTATTCTAATTGACTATAACAAGATGGTAGTCAAATAAATGGACAGTACACTTACAGCTAGCAAAGTGCAATGTTAAATAGGTATATATTTTGTGTCAAGATAAGCATATAACTATAGCTGATGTGAAAAAGGAGGAGAAAAAAGGTGTTGTTTCCATTCACTCTTTTATTGAGAATACATAAGTAGTATCATTCTATTTGAAACTGAGTCTGCATCATGCCATTTTTAACCGGCTGCTGCATACCAGGAGCTGTGGAAGAAGGGTGGGGATGAGAAGAGGCTACTTTTACCATTACTCATGTCCTACATGTATACACATACAGCAGCCAGGAAAAGTCATGAGATCTATACAAAAGTGAAATAAAGGCACGCAAAACCAAAGAAACATGTTCTGGCTAAGTGATCCTGAGTAAGTCACTTATGCCTTTTCTTGCTTAGTTTTCTTATTTATAAAACAAGGATACCTATATAAACTACCTAGAAGAGTTCTTGTGAAGATAGAATAAGACAATGTGTGTAAAAGATTTTGTTTACCTTAGAACACAACACAAGTGCTATCTATTCATATGATTAAGATTATTAAGAGAGAGCTATGCAATCAATACTATGATATGAAGAAATTGAAATAATCTGACAAAGGGATCAAATTATATACCTTTGAAAAGATATTTCAGAAAAGATATTATAGAAGTGTGGGGGAGGTAATTAAGTGAAAAAGATGTTAGAACTGAGTGTATTTAATTATAAGTAAGACACAATCAGCTTCGGAAAGTTAGCCCAAGGTGTATGCCAAGTTATCCAAAATAAAAGTATAACCATATAAACTTAAACAATACTTATAAGGAAGAAAGAGCATAGAACCTTAAAGTGTTGTATAAACAAAGAAAGCATGTCAATCAACTTAAGTATTAAAATCACTTGTACAGGATACAGAAAGCAAGGCAAGTACCCAAGTATGCAAAAGAATGACATTTTCCCATAAGAATGATATCAAAATATTTTATTAGCATGGCATGCGTTTTGCAGCACAGGTTTCTTTTATCAGGCAATAAACAGTTTTTTCAAAGTTATGTTGTAAGCACAGTTGAAATCAAAGAGAGAGAGAAAGATGAAGAGAGAGATGCTATAGGACTGAAAGAGGGAAAAACTTTACCAATTTTCAAAACCAGGTTTACACTTGTTGTCAGCCCATTGTTTTCTATTAGTGGCACACTTTTATAAGGTATTATTAAATGTTAAATTTTGAGCATTGAAAAATGAAATCCATGAATGTTAAAAATCTATAATGTATTATAAAGAGCAGATAATAACTATTTATTATTGTTATTATTTTTTAAATCAAAGCTTGTGAAACTGGCATATCAGAGGAATTCTATGCATACAATCACACCTGGACATTAGCAAGGAATTTTGCATAGTCCCTGAAAATATGCTGCTCTATAAAAGGGAGAGCTAGGGACTGCATGATAATATAGTGAAGTGAATTAATAAGAGGTTGAATGGGGAGTGATTTCAGTGAATACTGGAAAAATTTTATTCTTGAGGGACATCACTTCTAGCATGCACAAGTATTTGTCCTT
The DNA here is from genome assembly GCF_011100635.1 of Trichosurus vulpecula. NCBI lineage: Eukaryota > Metazoa > Chordata > Mammalia > Diprotodontia > Phalangeridae > Trichosurus > Trichosurus vulpecula. The sequence goes on along the minus strand of NC_050573.1, from coordinate 318,443,463 downwards.
GGTTCTTTGTTCTATGTTATTCAATCTCAGTCTCTCTCTCTCTCTCGATCTCTCTCTCTCTTTCTCTCTGTCTCTCTCATCTATCTCTCTTTCATCTCAACTTTCCTCTCATTTCTCTCATTCTGTCTCATCTCTCTCTAAATGTAAATATATAGATAGATATAGATATAGGGACAGGCAGATGAGATATTTCACATTGTCTGCCATTTTTCATTCCTTTGGTTCTGTTTTATGAGATCTTGATTTCTCACAAAATCACTAGCTCTTACTTGCTCCAATCAAATTTTTAAGGTAGTATTTTCTTCAATGGTCTTTTTAACCTCCTTTTTCCATTTGGAAGAAGAAGATAAAAAAAGGGGGATGATAGAAGGGAGGGAAGACAGGGGGAGGAGGTAATCAAAAACAAACACTTTCAAAAAGGGACAGGGTCAAGGGTGAAAATTTAAAAAAGGGGGATAGATTAGGAAGGAGCAAAACATAGTTAATCTTTCACAACAGAAGTGTTGTGGAAGGGTTTTACATAATGACATGCATGTGGCCTCTGGTCAATTGTTTGCCTTCTTAGGGAGCATGGATGGGTAGGGAAGAGGAGAGAGAATTTCAAACTCAAAGTTTTAAAAACAGACGTTCAAAAATAACAAAAAAAGTTTTTGCATGCAAGAAGGAAATAAGATACACTGGCAATGGGGTATAGAAATTTATCTTGCCCTACAAGAGAAGAAGGGAAAGGGGGATAGGAAGGGAGTGGGGTGACAGAAGGGAAGGCTGACTGGGGAATCGGGCAACCAGAATATACACAATTTTGGAGTAGATGGGATGGAAGAAATGGGGAGAAAATTCATAATTCAAACTCTTGTGAAAATCAATTATGAAAACTAAAAATATTAAATAAATTAAATTTAAAAAAACTAAAGAAAAAAAAAGAAATGAAGACCTTATCATATCACTGGTTGTAGAAAAAAAATTCCCAGTGTTCTGCTTCCCTCCTAATCTTGGTTGCATTGGCTTTGTTTGTGCAAAAAAAAATCAATTTATTGTATACAAAATTATTCACTTTGAAATTCATAATGTTCTCTACCAATTCTTTGGTCACAAATTCCTCCATTCTTCATAAATCTGACCAATAAATGATTCCTTGCTCCCAGAATTTGCTGATTGTATCAGCCTTTATATCTAAATTGTTTACCCATTTGGAATTTATGTTGGTATACAGTGTAAGACCTTGGTGTATGCCCAATTTCTTCCATATTATTTTCAAGTTTTCCCAGCAGTTTTTGTCAAATAGTGATTCTTATACCAGAAACTGGGGTCTTTGGATTTATGGAACAATAGATTACTGTAGACATTAACTACCATGTACTATTTAGTTTTATGACTCATACATGGTCATGATAGAAAACATAGGAAGCAGGGGCGGAGCAAAGATGGCAGCATGAAAACAGCATATTACCAGAGCGCTCTCACAACTTCTGTCAGGTTCCCATAAAAAAGTGAATTTGAACAGATTTGAGAGAGTTAGTAACCGTGAGCAGTCTGAGCAGGGCAAATTCCCAAGCCAGGAGAGTCTGAAAGGCTGAAGGAACGAATCTGTAGGCTTGGAGAGCACTCGAAATGCGGAGCTGCTCCAGAAGGCACCAAAGAGGAAGTAGCCAGCAGGGAAACCCACGTGGGCCACAGGCTGGGAGAAAGCCGGATGCCCAAAACCAGCGGAGATCCCCAGGCCTCCCAACACAAGATGACAGTCTGTGGAAGCGATGAGAGGTAGCGCAAGACCACCGACCATGAGGCTTGCAGCCCAAATGTATGAAACGCGGCTTCTTGAACTTCCAGGAGACATAATGTCCAGGTAAATGGCTCTAATCCCTCCCTTCCCCACCCAGAGAATTCCTCAAAAAAACAAAAAACAAAAAACTTAAAGCTCTGGAAGAGAGGAGTCAGAAGTGGGGCATCAGTGGCCGAGTAGTGGGAGTACCTGAGTCCCAGAGGGGCAGAGCCAGCAGGGGCCAACACCAGGAACCCAAAAGTACTCTTTCTCCCCCAGGAGAAGTGTCAGACAGCCAGCTCAAACAAAAAAGAGCTGAGACCATTGCTGAAGAGCAAAAGTGCTGGAGAACAACCCCAGGGGAACAGGAGGATTCGGACAGCCAGACCGCCTCCCCTACACCTCAGGAAACTGAAGGCTATAATTCACAAAGCCAACATCCAGACTCACAATCCCCAGAATAAGAAAGCTGGGATGGAGAGCCCTGAGCCCAAAAAGCAGAAATTTATTGTAAAACCAGGAAAAGACTAACCAAAATGAAGAACCAAAAAAAAAAAAAAAAAAAAAAAAAAAACGAGGACCATTGATCCATTGATTTTTTTTATGGAGACAGGCAAGATCAAAATACCAGTTTGGAAGAGGATACCAATGACACTATACCCACATCTGATACCTCAAAAGGAAGTGTGAACTGGTCTCAAGCCCAAAAAGCATTACAGGAAGAACTAAAGGAGGATTTTGAAAACCAAATTAGGGAGGTAAAAGGAAAAATGGAAAAAAAAATGGAAACAATGGAAAAAAAATCCACTGATGAAATCAAGTCCCTAAAGAATAAGATTGGTGAAATGGCTACAGAGATTCAGAATCTAAAGATAGAAAATGACACCCTGAGAGGTAAAATTAACCAACTGGAAAAGGAGACTCAAAAGCAAAATGAAGACATCAGCTCATTAAAATTAGAGTTGAGCAAGTGGAAGCTAATGACTTTATGAGGCAACAAGAAGTAGTAAAATAAAATGTAAAGAATGAAAAAATAGAAAAAAACGTGAAATATCTGATTGGGAAAACAACTGACTTGGAAAACATATCCAGGAGAGACAATTCAAGAGTTATTGGAAATCCATGATGAAAAAAGAGCCTTGACAGTTTCTTCAAAGAAATTATCAAAGACAACTGCCCAGAGGTCCTAGAACCAGAGGGCAAAATAGACATTGAAAGAATTCACTGATCACCCCCTAAAAGAGATCCCAAACTGAAGACACCAAGAAATATTATAGCCAAATTTCAGAATTACAAAATCAAGGAGAAAATACTGCAAGCAGCCAAAAAGAAACAATTCAAATATTGTGGAAAAACAGTCAGCATCACGCAGGATGTTTCAGCTTCCTCATTAAAAGACATGAGAAACTGGAATATGATATTCCGAAGGGATAAGGAGCTGGGACTACAACCAAGGATCAACTACCCAGCAAAACTAAGCATAATTTTTCAGGCAAGGAGATGGACATTCAATGAAACAAGGGAATTCCAGATCTTCCTGATGAAAAGGCCAGAACTCAATGGAAAATTTGATTTCAAAATACATGACTCAAGAGAGACATAAAAAGGTAAACAGGGGGAAAAACCCACAAACCTTATTAATCAATAAGGGCAAATTATTTGCATCTTTATATAGAATTATTTCATCATATGCATTTTTTATATGTATATATATATATATATATATATATATATATATATATATATCAATCTTGAGAATAGTACAGCTATTATGATCATTGAAAGGGATACACACAGACTGTGAATGTCTGTATAAAATAGCTGATATAAGGATAAAAAACATGATTAAGTGATGTAAAGGGAGGGTTTCCAGAGAAGAGGTAAGGAGGTAGTAGAAAAAGGTAAATTACACCAAATGAAAAGGCAAAGAAACACATTTTAGTAGAGGGAAAGAAGGGAGGGAGAAGAGCAGTATTTGAGCTTTACTGTCATCTGATCTGGTTCAAGAAGGGAATAACATACCCTGAGAAGTACAGAAATCTAACTTTTCCTACAAGAAGTAGGAGGGGAAAGGGGGACAAAATGGAGGGGGTGGTCAGAAGGGATGGGAGAAGTAGCAAGTGGGAAACGGTAAGATAAGGGAGGGGAATAAAGAGGGAGGGTAAACTGAGGAAGGCAGTGGTCAAGAGCAAAACTTTGTTGAGGAGTGGAAGGGGAAAGCTTGAAATAAAAACATAAACAGTGGAAATAGCATGGAGAAAAAGACACAGCTAGAAATCATAACTGTGAATGTGAATGGGATGAACTCTCCCATATAACGGAAGCAGATAGCAGAATGGATTAAAAACCACAATCCTACAATATGCTGTTTACAAGAAACACATTTTAAACAGGGGGATACACACAGGGTAAAGGTAAAAGGCTGGAGTAAAATATATTGCGCCTCAGATAACGTAAAAAAAGCAGGTATAGCATTCCTAATCTCAGACAAAGCAAAAGTAAAGACAGATTTAATTAAAAGAGATAAGGAAGGACATTATATCCTGCTAAAAGGCACCATAAACAATGAAGCAATATCATTGTTTAACATTTATGCAACATTTATGCAAATTCTTAGATGAGCAGTTAAGGGAGTTACAGGAAGAAATAGACAGCAAAGCTGTAATATTGGGAGACCTCAACCTTCCCCTTTCTGAACTTGATAAATGTAATCTCAAAATAAATAAGAAAGAAGATAAGGAGATAAAGAGAATTTTAGAAAAGGCAGAAATGATAGACCTCTGGAGAAAACTGAATGGGGATAAAAAGGAATATACATTCTTCTCAGCAGTACAAGGCACATACTCAAAAATTGACCATTTATTAGGGCATAAAAACCTCACAATCCAGTGCAGAAAGGCAGAAGTAGTCAAAACATACTTTTCAGATCATGATGCAATAAGAATTATTTGTAACAAAGAACGATGGAAAGATAAGCCAAAAATGAATTGGAAACTAAATAAACTAATTCTAAAGAATGAGTGGGCCAAAGAACAAACCAAAGAAACAATAATAACTTCATTCAAGAGAATGACAATAATGAGACAACATACCAAAACTTATGGGAAGCAGCAAAAGCAGTTCTTAGAGGTAGTTTTATATTCCTAAATGCTTACATGAATAAAATAGGGAAAAAAGGAGATCAATGATTTGGGCATACAACTGCAAAAGCTAGAAAAAGAACAAATTAAAAATCCCCAATTAAATATCAAATTGGATATACTGAAAATCAAAGGAGACATTAATGAAATTGAAACCAAGAAAACTATTGAATTAATAAATAAATCAAAGAGCTGGTTTTATGAAAAAAAACAATAAAATTGATGAACTTTTGGTCAATTTGATTAAAAAAAAAGAAAGAAGAAAATCAAATTACCAGTATCAATAGTGAAAAGGGTGAGTTCACCTCTAATGAAGAGGAAATCAAAACAATAATTAGGAATTATTTTGCCCAATTCTATGCCCATAAATTTGACAACCTTAGAGATATGGATGAATATCTACAAAAACATAAATTGCCCAGCTTATCAGAAAAGGAAGTAAAATTTCTAAATAACCCCACCTCGGGAAAAAGAAATTGAGCAAGACATCAATGAACTCCCTTGGAAAAAATCTCCAGGGCCAGATGGTTTTACTTGTGAATTCTATCAAACATTTAAAGAACAATTAATCCATATACATTGTAGACTATTTGGGAAAATAGGTGAAGAAGGAGTCCCACCAAATTCTTTTTATGACACAAATATTTTACTAATACCCAAATTAGTAGGGTCAAAACAGAGAAAGAAAATTATAGACCAATTTCCCTAATGAATGTTGGTGCAAAAATTTTAAATAAAATATTAACAAAAAGATTTCAGCAACTTATCACAAGAATAACACACTATGACCAGGTATGATTTATTCGAGGAATGCAAGTCTGGTTCAATATTAGGAAAACTATTAGCATAATTGACCATATCAACAACAAAACTAGCAGAAACAATATGATCATCCTAATAGATGCAGAAAAAGCCTTTGACAAAATACAACACCCATTCCTATGAAAAGCACTAGAAAGCATAGGAATAAATGGAGCCTTCCTGAAAATTATAAGTAACATCTATTTGAAACCATCAGCAAGCATTATTTGTAATGAGGATAAGCTAGATGCATTCCCAATAAGATCAGGGGTGAAACGAGGATGTCCATTATCACCCCTACTATTCAATTTGGTACTAGAAACATTCGCCGTAGCAATAAGAGGAGAAAAAGAAATTGAAGGAATTAGAATAGGAAAAGAAGAAGCTAAATTATCACTTTTTGTGGATGATATGATGATTTACTTAGAGAATCCTAGAGAATCAAGTAAAAAACTACTTGAAATAATAAACAACTTTAGCAAAGTTGCAGGATATAAAATAAATCCACATAAATCCTCAGCATGCCTATACATTACTAACAAAGCCCAACAGCAAGAGATAGAAAGAGAAATTCCATTCAAAGTTACTGTAGAAACTATAAAATATTTGGGAGTTTCCCTGCCAAGACAAGCACATGGCCTATATGAACATAATTATGAAACACTTTCCACGTGAATAAAGGCAGATCTAAATAAATGGAAAAATATCAGTTGCTCATGGTTAGGCCGAGCTAATATAATAAAAATGACAATTTTACCTAAATTAATCTATCTATTCAGTGCCATACCAATTGAACTACCAAAAAATATTTTACGGAGCTGGACAAAATAATAACAAAATTCATCTGGAAGAAAAAAGAGGTCTAGAATATCTACGGTATTAATGAAAAGAAATGCTAGAGAAGGTGGCCTAGCCATACCAGATATTAAACTGTACTATAGATCAGCAGTCATCAAAACTACCTGGTACTGGATAAGAAAGAGAATTGTGGATCAGTGGAATAGGATAGGTACACAAGATGGAGAAGTCAACGACCATAGCAATCTCCTCTTTGATAAACCCTAATAGGCCAGCTTCTGGGCTAAGCATTCACTCTTTCACAAAAACTGCTGGGAAAAATGGAAAATGGTAGGGCAGAAACTGGGCATAGACCAATATCTTATACCATATACCAAATTAAAATCAAAATGGGTTCATGATTTAGGAATAAAGGCTGAAAGTATAACCAATTTGGGAGAGCAAGGAATATTTTACTTATCAGATTTAGGGAAAAGAAAAGATTTCATGACCCAACAAGAGATAGAGAGCAATACAAAATGCAAAATGAATAATTTTGATTACGTTAAATTGAAATGTTTTTGTACAAAAAAAAACCAATGCAACAAAGATTAGGAGGGAGGCAGAAAATTGGGAGAAAATCTTTGCAACTAGTATCTCTGATAAAGGCCTCATTTCCAAAATATACAGGGTACTGAACCAAATATATAGAACTAGAAGTCATTACCCAATTGAGCAATGGGCAAAGGATAAGAACAGACTGTTTTCAGAGGAAGAAATTAAAGATATCTATAGGCATATGAAAAAATGTTCTAAATCACTACTGATTAGAGAAATGCAAATTAAAACATCTCTTAGAAACCATCTCTCTCCTGTCTGATTGGCTAAAATAACAAGACAAGAAAATGATTCATGCTGGAGAGGATGTGGGAAAATTGGAACATTGTTACATTGCTGGTGGAGTTGTGAACTGATCCAGCCATTTTGGAGAGCAATTTGGAACTATGCCCAAAGTGCTATGAAAATGTTCATACCCTTTGACCCAGATATACCACTCCCAGGGTTATATCCCAAAGAGATCACACAAGTGGGAAAAGAACCCATATGTACAAAAATATTTATAGCAGCTCTTTTTGTGATAGCTAAGAATTGGAAATCAAAGGGATGCCCATCAACTGGGGAATGGCTGAACAAGCTGTGGTATATCAAGGTAATGGAATAGGATTTTGCTGTAAGAAATGGGGATGATATGGACTTCATAACAACCTGGAAAAACCTACACGCCATAATACTGAGTGAGCTGAACAGAGCCAGGAGAACATTATACACAACCACAGATATATGGATTCTGTGAGGATTAACCCTGACAGACTTTGCTCTTTTCAGCAACACAATGTGCACAGACAGCTCCAAGGGACTCACGATGGAGAGTGCTATCTAAATCCAGAGAAAGAACTATGAAATATGAATGCAGATCAAGGCACACTTCATGCTCACCTTCCCCCCCCCCCCCCGCTTTTGTTTTTCCTCTCTTTTGTATTTGTTTTTGCTCTCTTTTGTATTCGATTTTGGGTTGTGGTTTTTTTTTTTAGTTCTGTTTCTTCTTTCTCATGATTCATTCCACTGCTCCTGGTTCTTCTCCACAACTTGACTAGTGTGTAAATTAATTCAATGTGAAGTCATATGTGGAAGTTATATGGGATCCCATGCCATCTTTGGAAGGGAGTGGGGAGGGAGGGAAGACAATATGGATCTCAAAATTATGTAGAACTAAGTGTTGTAAACTAAAAATAAAAATAAAAAAAAGAAAAAAAAAGAAAATGAAGAAAGAAGAAAATAAGAAAATCTATGGACATTATTATTCAAATGAATGAAGTGCTTCAAATTTATCTAAGAGTGCAGAGTAACTAAGAAAAATATTTCCTAGAGAGTATATGAAGTCTGCTGTGCTTTTTGACTCCTTTGTATCATCCCACAATTGACTAATGTAATCAATGACACTGAAATATAACCTACGTTTAGATAACAGTTATATTGTTAGAATATACCTTCTTCAGTCTCTCTCTCTGTCTCTCTCTCTCTCTGCAAAGGATAGGTCAATAGATTGAGCACTGAATTAAACAAATTGTAGAATAGGAAAAGTCAGCACACATTTACTTCAGCTTATCAGAGATATTTCTACCTCAAAGTCATGAAAAATCATCTTCCTTGTTAGGTGAGTTTATCAATATGTTGGTACTGTAATAATTATGTCAGGCTGACTCAGATGAAGAACTACGACTTGGCTGAAGATTTAGTTACATTTTTGCTCCTCCTTTGAAGTACGCTTCTAATGTTAAACTGTCACTGCTACTCTCTAATTCCCTCCGCCTAAATCTGATCATCTCTAAATTCTCTATTGTTAAATATTAATTTTGGAACAAGAAAACTATAATATAGAACCAATCAGTTAAGTTTATGTGCTCAAATTTATTGTTTTCCAGATGATGGAAGTCAGTAGAAATATTTAATCCGTACATGTTCATAGTGTTATTACAGAAATATCAACCATTACCTCAAAGTTATTGTTGGCACCTGTCATTGAAAAGCAACCTTAATAACTTTATTGAAACTTTCCGTTGTGTAGACTTGGAAAGGACATGCAGAGATCATAAAAACAGCAGGGACTGATTTGTTTTTATTAGTAAAAACACAACAAAAAACTATTCATCATCAACTGTGTCTAAAGATTTTTACTGGCAAAAGATCCCTCATTCCTGTGATTTGATCTCAAAGATAAAAGATGGGAAGCAGTTTATGTCTCCTCCCACCACAATAGTCTCTCACATTTTAGCTGGATCTATGATGTCTTTTACCTGGGCACCTTCATGAGCTTTGTAGCATCCTTCTTGCTGGGAGCTAGTCCAAGCATTATTGTGCACTTCATTTTCAGGTTACTGGTTGGTCCTGCCATTAGGTCCTATTTCATTGTCCCCTCCTAAAACTATCTGGAATGTTCTGAGATAATTGTCTTTGATGTTTATTGGATACTATTTTCTCCCAGGCGTTTGAGAACATGGTGACAGCTTTCAGAGTGCCAATCCAACTAACAGATATGCATGGGTGAGACAGGCACTAGGAATATGGGAAGAGGAGAAAGAGGAGAAAGAAAGAGAAAGGGAAGGAAGGGAAAGGCCTAGGGCTTGAAAGACCATGGGTTTAGAAAACTTGTTAAACTTTTTAGTTCATTTACAATATGAGCTAAATCAGTGTTTTTACAATGTTATTAATTACAGTTATTTAAATTCTTATTTTACACTAAAAGTATCATAACTTACATTAAGAGATATATTTTATCAAAAGATGATTATTTTATATACTATTTTGGTGTATTGCATACCATTAATTTGAAATATTTGGCCCCATATTTTTGATAAAGCATATCAACCATTTTTACGGCTTAAAGAATGTAATGCTTTTTTTCTCAAATTTCAAACTGATCAGTTAAGTTCTTTTTAGTACCCATATCAGTCCTTTTCAATTAGTTGGATGATCCTTAGTACCCACCCATTTCTATGTTTCAAATGGAATATTAGTCTCTTTCCTTGGCAAGCTTAGGAAAAAGTGGCTGTTGCTTAAACATAATTAAGGCAACCAACCTTGGTCAGTGTGAAGTATAGAAACAGATATTGAGGCAGTGAAAGAATACACTGCATCTTTAGATCCTAGGATATGGGATTTTGCAGAATAAGCTGAACAAATGTGATGCTAGCAAGTCTATATATTTTTTTCTGGCTTTCCTGTTGTCAGTGTGAAGTCCGTTTAAGAGCACAATTTCATGGTTGGCCAGTTATTGTCCTTGGTTGAATTTATTTTCAATACTAGTTGGTGCTCTGAGGTTATAATTCTGGATGTAAAATACATATTCTGGGGGGAACCTACATTTGTTTTCCCATATGTTTCCTTAAGGATAGAGTCAAAATAATAGTACATCATGATTCTTTCCATTGGAATTTTAAATTAGATATTCAATTATTAAATATTATATAAGACATACAAAAAGAAATCAATAGGTATACATGGATATGTAGCGTAATTTTCTAGTCTCAGAAACAAAATATTTTGATATGTTGATCAGGGAAATTATGTGGGTATGTATATATATAGTATATTATATATGTATATGTGTATATATACATATACATATACGTGCAGGCACATAAAATTACATATATCTTATTATAATAAAATAATAATTTTGAAATTTTTTCTTAGAAAATCTTCAAAAATAAATTGCTTTTTTCCCTTTAATTTCTTCAATGACCAAAAAGCATGAATATGCCTATGATGAGTTGTAGATTATTTTTAATTATTCTTTGTCCAAAGGCAGTTAAAAATATTGATAATTAAGAAAAAAAATAGATGAACCAGATATAACTCTGCTCACTAATTCCCCCTCTATCATGGGAAATGTAGGCTTATTGAAAATAAAAATAAGAAATTCTTACTTTTCAAATAACAATGAACCCACCATGTCTGTTGAAGCCAAGTATGTGCCTGATTTGTCCTGTGAAGTTGGTACTGTATCTGGTGGATTTGGGGTGTTCAGTGACTTGGTCATTTTCTCTGTATATACGCATAGACTCAGAGATAACATCAGGGATTGTTCTCTGATAGAATCACATGAAGATAAACATAAAAATGCCTTAAGAGTTTTGTTATTATTCAGTCAGGTCCACAATTAGGGTATTCTTGTAAGAGATACTCAAGTGGTTTAACTTTCTCCAGCCGATTTTCCAGGTGAGTGAGGCAAAGTGGGCTAAGTGACTTCCCCAGGGCCACACTGCTAGTAAATTTCTGAGGTCAGATTTGACCTCAGGAAGATGAATCTTCCTGGCACTCTATACACTGTGCCTCCTAGCTGTCCTGCTTTAATAGTGACCTTATTTTCAGAACATAAAAGAAGAACCTATGGTTTGATATGGGATATTCTTTGCTAAATTTATGCTTGTTTTTGTTGAAAATAATAAACTGGAAGTTGCAACAAATATGGCAAACAGAAGCCAGGAAGTTGCCAGAGCTCTCCCCAGTTTCCATAGGGAAAAAAAAAAATAAAGCCGTAGAAGGATCAGAGAGCAATAGATACTGGAGCAACAGAACCCAGAAAAAATGGAGTGAAACAATTTTCCAGCTTAAGATAACTTAGAATGACTTCAGGAAAGGCCTGTCTCACATGGGTAAAATAGAAGCACAGCCCAACACGTACAATGTTTGGACAAGCCAGAAGGAGGATTTTAGCCACAGCATAGACCTGAGACCCCATGGCCCTGGTTCGGGAAGACAGCAGTGAGGCCTCCAGCCCCTGTGCAGAAGACAAATTGAGACCTGGAACCCTGGCATGACAGGTGCAATTAGGCTGGGCTCCCACATCACGGTGGGAAAGAAACCCCTGAGGTCCCAGAGCAAAAAACCAGTGACTAGGCCCCCAGCCCCAGCATAAGAAACTTGTTACAGTGCTTCCTGTGCTTGAGAAGCAGAGCTCAACTTTTAAAGTCATTAAAAAGGATGAAAAATGAGTAAGAAACAGAAGAGAGAACTGATCATAGGAAATTATTATGGCAACAGGGAAGATCAAAATACAGATTCAGAAAAAGACAATGTCACACTGCCAACATGTGGAGCCTCAAAGGGGAATATGAATTGGTCTCAAGTCCAAACACTCCTCTTGGAAAAGGACAAAAAGGATCTTAAAAATCAAGAAAGAGATATAGAAGAAAAATAGGGACAACAAATAAGTTATGCTGGAGAAGTATGGAAAAAAAAGATTAAAAAAACCTTGGAATAGGAAGCAAAAAAGTGAATGAAGAAAACAAACCCTAAAAGTAGAATTGGCCAGATGGGAAAAAATATCCACTTAAAAACACAATTCCATTAAAAGTAAAATTGACCAAATAGAAATGGAGGCACAAAAGCTAACTGAAGGAAATAATTCCTTAAAAATAGCATTGGACAACTGAAACTAATGACTCTATAAACCATCAAGAATCAGTTAAACAAAATCAAAATAATGAAGAAAATAGAACAAAATATAAAATACCACATTGGAAAAACACCCGATATGAAAAATACATCAAGAGATAATTTAAAAATTGTTGGACTGCTGAAAGCCATGATAAAAAAAAGAAGAGCTTGGAAACCATCTTTCTAGAAATTATCAAGAAAAACTGCCCTGATATCCTCAGCAAACTGCCTTGATATCTTAGAATTGGCAGGTAAAATAATAGTTGAAAGAATCTACCAATCCCATCCTGAAAAAAATCATTGAAAACTAGCCAAATTCCAGAATTATTAGGTCAAGGGGAAAATACTGCTAGCAGCAAGAAAGAAACAGTTCAAATATCATGGAACCACAGTCAGGATTATGCAGGACCTAGTAGCTCATACATTGAATGATCAGAGGGCTGGAAATATGACATTCCAGAAGGCAAAGAAGCTTGGATAACAAAAAATATCAACTACCCAGCAAAATTGAGCATAATCTTTCAGGGGAGATGTGCATTCAATGAAATAAGGGACTTCCAAACTTTCCTGATTAAAAAAAAAACAAAACTAGAGCTGAGCAGAAAATTTTATCTTCAAATATATGACTCAAGAGAAGCCTAAATAGGTAAAAAGGAAATAAAAAAATTATTCAATAAAATTAAACTGTTTGCACCCCTGCATGGGAAGACGATAAGTATAACTCTTGAGAACTGTATCTTTCTTAGGAGAGTGAGAAGTAGTATACATAGATACAGGGTATAGGTATAAGTTGACTTTGATGTGACCATATAAAAAAGGGGTAGCAAAAGGTTTCTTTTGGGAGAAAATGAAAGGGAAGGCAGAAGAGGATAAATCGCATCACATGAAAAGGAAAAAAAAGACCTATTACAGTAAAGGGAAAGAAGGGATGGGGGTAATCCTCAGATTTGTCTCAATGAGGGAATAATATACAAATATGGCTATAGAAATATATCTTACCCTATAGGAAAGTAGGAATGGAAAGATGAAAGAAAAGAATAAAGAATGGGGCTGATAGAAGGGAGAGAAGTAGAGCAGAAATAGGAGGGGGAAGGCAAAGGAAAAAGTGCTGATGGAAGGGAGGGCAAATTGAGGGAGGCAGTACTCAGAAGCAAAACACTACACTGGTGAGAAGAAACATTGTGAAAGTCAAGAAAATTAAAAAGAGTTGATGGAATCCTAATAAAGCTTCCCTAGCCCCAATATCCTAACTTCCTTATGGGACCCACTGAATAGTAGGCATGTCCTGATTTAACCACACAATCTTGCTTTAACCATACCACAGGCCCCTAGATGCAATCATAGCTTCACTGAAAAGCAGGCCCACTATTCCTACCTAGCCACTACTCCTGCCCCTGGCTCAATATCCTAACTTCTTTAAATATGTCTCACTGCCTCACAGAACAGCAGATTTGTCCATGAACTCATATTTCTTACAGAAATAGCAGGCATGTCCATAAACTCATGCCCCACTCAGGCATGTCCATTTAATGGGATCCCAGCCACTGCTTCTAGCTGGCTATTGACCCCAGAGTAATTTCTCATGAGAGAAATATATTCTATTTATCATGAGAATAATTCTCTCTGACCAAGCAGGATTTATGCCAGAAAAACTGGACTGGTTCAATATTAGGAGAACTATCAGTATAATTGACTATATCAAAAACAAAATAACCAAAATCTTATGATTATCTCAACAGATGAAGAAAAAGCTTTTTGACAAAATACAGCACCCATTCCTATTCAAAACAATAGAGAACATAGGAATAAATTAAGTTTTCTGTAAAATGATAAGCAGTATCAATCTACAAACTTCAGCCTGCCTTATATGTAATGGGGTATGCTAGAAGCATTCCCAGTAAGATCAGGGGTGAAACAATGATGCCCATTATCACCAGTGTTATTCAATATTGTCCTAGAAATGTTAGTTTTAGTGGTAAGAGAAGAAAAACAAAGTGAAGGAATTAGGCAATGAGGAAACAAAGCTATCACCCTTTGCAGATGATATGATTGTATATTTAGAGAATCCTAGAGAATCAACCAAAGACCTGCTTGAAACAATTAACAATTTTACGAAAGTTGAACAATATATATTAAACCCACATAAAGCAACAAAATCTCTACATATTAACAATAAAGCCCACCAGCAATAAACTGAAATAGGAATTCCACTTTAAAAAAATAAATGATATAAAGTATTTGGGAGTCTACCTCTCAAGACAAACCCAGAAAATATGTGAATACAAGTATAAAATACTTTTTAAACAAATAAAGTCACATCTAAATACCTGGGAAAATATTCATTGCTCATGGGTAGACTAAGCAAATGTAATAGAAATGACAATTCTACATAAATTAATTTTGTAATTTAGGGCTATACCAATCAAACTACCCAAATTAATTCATACAGCTAGAAACAATAATAACAAAATTCATCTGTAAGAACAAAAGGTCAAGGCAATCAATGAAAAAAATAAACAAAGGAAAGTGCCTTAGCTATACCAAATCAAAAACTATATTTTATAGCAGGAATCATCAGGACTATTTGATACTGACTAAGAAATATAGCAGTGGGTCAGTGCAATAGGAAAAGTACACAAGACATAGTAGTCAATGTCTCTAGTAATCTACTGTTTGATAAACCCAAAGACTTCAGCTTCTGGGGTAAGAACTCATTCTTTGACAAAGACTGGGAAAAGATGGAAAACATAATGGCAGAAACCAGGCATACATCTACATCTCAGACCATATTCCAAGATAAGGTAAAAATGGGTAGATGATTTATACATGAATGCGATATCATAAGCAAAATAGGTGATGAAGGAATACTTCACCTGTCGATCTAGCGAGAAGGGAAGAATTTATGAACAAACAAGAGATTGAGAATATCATGCAAGTGCAAAATGGATAATTTTGATTACATTAAACTTAAAAAGTTTTTGAATAAACAAAACCAATGCAACCAAGATTAGAAGTAAATCAGAAATCTGGGAAACTTTTTTTTTTGTGAGAGTTTCTGATAAAGATCTTATTTCTCAAATTTATAGAAAACTGAGTCTAATTTATAAGAATACAGGTTATTCCCCTATTGACAAATGGTCAAAGAATATGAACAGGCAGTGTTCTGATGAAAAAACTAAAGATATCTATATTTATATTTAAAAAAGGCTCTAAATCACCATTGACTAGAGAAATGTAAATTAAAACAAATCTGAGGTACCTTCTCACACCAATCAGATTGTCTAATGAGAAAGAAAAGGGGGTTTAGAGGGGGCAGAGCCAAGATGGTGGCTGGAAAGCAGGGACTAACGTGAGCTCCCCGCCGAGTCCCTCCAAAAACCTATAAAAATGGCTCTGAACCAATTCTAGAACTGCAGAACCCACAAAACAGCAGAGGGAAGCAGGGCTCCAGCCCAGGACAGCCTGGATGGTCTCTGGGTGAGGTCTATCCTGCCGGGAGCTGGGAGAAGAGCGGAGCAGAACCCAGCGTGAGAGGCACAGACCAACCACACCAGGAACCAGGCGTAGCATGCCCTAGCACCCTGAATCACTGAGCTGTGGCAGTTACCAGACTTCTCAATCCACAAACACCAAAGACAGTGGAGAAGGTTAGTGGGAAAAGCTGCGGCAGTGGAAGGAGTTCACAGTTCTGCCACCACCCCAGGGGCAGCGGAGGTGGGGCAGCTATGGAAGTACAGCTGCAGTTGCTTCTGGCCCCAGGCCCACTTGATGGGAGGAATTAAGTGGTGGATCAGAGCAGGAGTGAAGAGCCTGCTGAAGATCTAAGTTCACTCTGGGTTGGGGGTTCTTGGGGAAGGAGGAGTGCTGGTGTGACAGAGCTGGCACATACCACCAGGTATGAAACATAGTTCTCTAAACTCTACAAGCAGTCATACTCCACTGAAAAAACTCAAGGGTCAGGTTAGTTGGCTGGAAATATGGCCAGGCAGGAAAAATGCACCCAGATTCACTATGAGACTTTGGATTCTTTCTTTGGTGACAAAGAAGACCACAACATACAGACAGAAGAAGTTAACAAAGTCAAAGAGCCTACAACAAAAGCCTCCAAAAAAAACATGAACTGGTCCTAGGCCATGGAAGAGATCAAAAGGGATTTGGAAAAGCAAGTTAGAGAAGTAGAGGAAAAATTGGGAAGAGAAATGTGAAGGATGAAAGAAAACCATGAAAAACGAGTCACTGACTTGCTAAAGGAGACCCGAAAAAATACTGAAAAATATACTGAAGAAAACAACACCTTAAAAAATAGACTCACTCAAATGGCAAAAGAGCTCCAAAAAGCCAATGAGGAGAAGAATGCCTTGAAAGGCAGAATTAGCCAAATGGAAAAGAAGCTCCAAAAGACCACTGAAGAAAATACTACCTTAAAAATTAGATTAGAGCAAGTGGAAGCTAGTGACTTGATGACAAATCAAGATATTATAAAACAGAACCAAAGGAATGAAAAAATGGAAGAAGATGTGAAATATCTTATTGGAAAAACCACTGACCTGGAAAATAGATCCAGGAGACATAATTTAAAAATTATTGGACTACCTGAAAGCCATGATCAAAAAAAGAGCCTAGATATCATCTTTGAAGAAATTATCAAGAAAAACTGCCCTGATATTCTAGAGCCACAGGGCAAATAGATCCCAAAAAGAAATCTCCTAGGAATATTGTTGCCAAATTCCAGAGCTCCCAGATCAAGGAGAAAGTACTGCAACCAGCCAGAAAGAAACAATTTGAGTATTGTGGAAACCCAATCAGAATAACCCAAGATCTGGCAGCTTCTACATTAAGAGATCGAAGGGCTTGGAATATGATATCCTGGAGGTCAATGGAGCTAGGATTAAAACCAAGAATCACCTACCCAACAAAACTGAGTATAATACTCCAAGGCAAAATTTGGACTATCAGTAAAAGGGAGGATTTTCAAGCTTTCTCAGTGAAAGACCAGAGCTGAATAGAAAATTTGACTTTTAAACACAAGAATCAATAGAAACATGAAAAGGTAACCAAGAAAAAGAACAAGAAAAAGAAGTTGCAAGGAACTTACTAAAGTTGAACTATTTTGTTTTCATTCCTACATGGAAAGATGATGTGTATGATTCATGAGACCTCAGTATTAGGGTATCTGAAGGGAATATGCATATATATATGTGTGTGTGTGTGTGTGTGTGTGTGTGTTTGTGTATATGTAAGTAAATGTGTATGTATGTATATATATATGTGTGTGTGTGTGTATATATATATATATATATACACACACACAGAGAGAGAGAGAGAGAGAGAGAGAGAGAGAGAGAGAGAGAGAGAGAGAGAGCACAGGGTGTGTTGAAGATGAAGGGAAGATACCCGAAAGAAATAAAATTAAGATATGGGATGAGAGAGGAATATATCGAGAGAGGGAAATAGAATGGGGTGGATTATCTTGCATAAAGGTAGCAAGAGGAAGCAGTTCTGGGGAAGGAGGGGAGAGGTCAGGTGAAGGGGGAATGAGTGAATCTTGCTCTCATCAGATTTGATCTGAGGAGGGAATACCATAGATACTCAGTTGGGTATCTTACCCCACAGGAAAGAAGAGGGAAGAAGATAAAAAAGGAGGGGATGATAGAGGGGACGGCAGATGGGGATGGAGGTAATTGAAAACAAACATTTTTGAAAGGGGACAGGGTCAAAGGAGAAAATTCAGTACAGAGGGATGGGTTGGGAAGGAGCAAAATATAGTGAGTCTTTCACAACATAAGTATTGTGGAAGGGTTATACATAATGATACACATGTTGCCTATGTTGAATTGCTTGACTTCTTAGAGAGGGCAGGCAGGAAGGGAAGAGGGGAGAGAATTTGGAACTCAAAGTTTTAAAAACAGATGTTCAAAAACAAAAAAAAAAGTTTTTGCTTGCAATTAGAAAATAAGATACACAGGCAATGGGGTGTAGAAATTTATCTTGCCCTACAAGAAAGGAAGGGAAAAGGGGATGGGAGGGGAGTGGGGTGACAGAAGGGAGGGCTGACGAGGGAACAAGGCAACCAAAATATACGTTATCTTGGAGTTGGGGGGAGGGTAGAAATGAGGAGAAAATTTGTAATTCAAACTCTTGTGAAAATCAATGCTGAAAACTAAATATATTAAACAAACAAAACAAAACAAACAAACAAACAAATAAATAAACAAATAAATAAATAAATAAAAATTAAAAAAAAAAGAAAAGTGGAAAAAAGATAACTATCAGAGAAGATTGGAATATGCATTCATTGTTGGTAGAGTTGTAAAGTGATCCAACTCTTCCGAGAGCAATTTGAAACTCTGCCCAAAAGGTTGTAAAATTGTGCATGCCCTTTGATACAGCAGTATCACTACTAATCCCATGTTCCAAAGAGATCATAAAAAGAGGAAAAGACTCCCATGTACAAAAATATTGACAGCAACTCATTTTTTGATGGAAAAGAATTGGAAATCGAATGGATGCCCATCAATTGGGGAATGGCTGAACAAATTGTGGAATATGAATGTGATGGAATACTAGTGTTCTATAAGACATGATGAGCAAACAGATTTCAGAGAAATCTGGAAAGACTTATGTGAACTGATGCTGAGTGCAGTGAGCTAAACCAGGAGAACATTGTACATGGTAAAAGCAACATAGTGCAATGTTCAACTATGATAGACTTAGCTCTTCATGCAATGTTATGCTCCAAGACTATTTAAACGACTCATGAGAGAAAATGATAACCATGTCCAGAGAAAGAAACAAGGAGTCTAAATACAGAGCAAACCATGCTAGTTTTACTATTTCTTTGGTTTTTTTTTCTCCTGATCCCACCCCCTGCTTTTTTTCTTATTTTTCTTTCATGACATGACTAATGTGGAAATGTTTAATGTGATTGTACATGTATAACTTATGTCAAATTTGCTGCTGTCTTGGGAACAAGGGAGGGAAGAAAAGGAGTGAGAAAAATTTAGATCTCAGAATTTACAAACATGCACATTAAAACAATCCATACATTTAGTTGGAAAAAAATAAGTACTATGAAGAAAAAGGGAGGAGGGATCTTACCCTAAAAAAATCCCATTTTTGTTCACTCTATATAGCACATGAGTAGAAGAGTTTACATAGAGAAGTTCATTGATTCTTTCTTAAATATTGTATCTTCGAAGATTGTTTCAAAATATGTTTTCAGAGAGTTTGGTTTTCAATATACTGTCTACCAAATAACAAAAGGCCAAAATTTCAGGGCTGCAGTGAGGAATTATGGAAAACTTTTCATTGTTTTGTGTTTTATTTCCTAAATTTGCAAGGTGGCACTGAGGTAGTAGCACTAGGCTTGGAGACAAGAAGGCCTAAGTTCAAATCTGGCATCTGAAACTTACTGCTTATGTAACCCTGGGCAAGTCACTAAACCTTGATTGTCTCAGTTTTCTCATCTATATAATGAGTTGGAGACGGAAATAACAACCACTCCAGAATCTTTGCCAAGAAAATCCAGAATGGGGTCAAATAGAGTTAAACACCACTGAAATAACTAAAAAAATAGCATGATCTCCCT
Source organism: Trichosurus vulpecula (assembly GCF_011100635.1). Taxonomy (NCBI): domain Eukaryota; kingdom Metazoa; phylum Chordata; class Mammalia; order Diprotodontia; family Phalangeridae; genus Trichosurus; species Trichosurus vulpecula. The sequence continues at coordinate 318,423,395 of NC_050573.1, read as the reverse complement.
GAAATCCTTGAACACATCATTAATTGGTATAATTTCTAGAAGTGGTAAAAAGTTACATGAAACATTTCAGTCAATGGGAAGAAGTTAATTTTGTCCAAGGAGGTCACCACAATAGCCTGAATATGTCTTAGAACTTAGTTGATCTAGGTTGTTCCTGTTTTTCATTGGTTCTTTTATTCTTTCTGTATTAAGTCCAAAATTTTCTCTAAAGCTTCCTATTTGGAGGCAGCTAGAACAAAGTCATGGAAGGAAAGAGGCTGTATGTATGGTAATTGTTATTTAGAAATTAGGTGATCCCTTCTTAGTCATATTTTCTAGCTTCAATGCTAAACATATTTTTATATGAAGTTATGTGTACACAAACGTAAATCTATATTGAGACCTCTACATATGTCTGTGTTTAGTAATAAGAATAAAGATAGGAATTGGAGCTATGATTTCATAGGCATCGGTATAGGCAATTCCCGGGTGAAGAAAGTACTGAATTGCCCAAGGTCACAAAACTATTCAATGTCTAAGGCTGGATTTGAGCTCATGAAGATGATTCCAAGCCCAGGGATCTATCCACTGTGCCACCTAGCTGCCATGCAACAAATGAATATTGAATTTAATAAACTACTAAATAAGTAGATAAAAGGTATCCCAGTCTTATAATAAGCTTAACTGCTCAAATCAAGGAGATTCATTCAATAAAGCATGTTTTAAGCATCTACTAAATTCTGGCTTATAGATGTCATCATTGCAGACCATGTTCCAGGTATAGTGCTAAGTGCTAGGAATATAAAGACAAAACTGAATGGGTCCTAATCCTCATGAAGCATAGATTCCACTAACATGGTGTGGGTATAATATGTACACAGACAATTAAATAACATTTTATTTTTATTTTTTGGTTCTGATATGTGATTTGTTTTTCAATGTGGGACATGCTCATTATGGAAAATTCCATCATTTCTACAAGTTTATTGCCCAATTTGTAACCTGTAGTCCAAATGCATAGCTTGGATCACTGAGCAATTAAGTGATTATCCCAAGTTTACGCAGCTAGGTTTTATCAGAGGCAGAATTTGAACTCAAAAATTCGAGAATACATTGACAGCCCTTTGTATGCTATGCCATGTTGCATGTAAAGTGATACAAAGTAATTTCAAAAGAGAATTCAAAAACTGGAGAATTTGGAAAGGTTTCATGTCAGAGATGATATCAAACAAGATCTGTGAATGAGCCTAGGTATTATTATCAGATTCACTGATGAAATTATGAACTACATGTAAGATTGCCATTATAATTGCAAACACTGCAGGCATAAGTAGTCTAACTAGATTGAGTTAAATAGATTTCTAGCTAGTTGTAAGAATGTGTAATGTAAGAAGGAGAATTGGGCATCAGAAAGACCTGAGTTCAAATGACAACTCACTCAATCAACCTCTTCCAGCCTCAATTTCATCATCTATAAAAGGAGTATAATAATACATTCTACCTCACAGGTTTTTCGTGAGAGTTGAAAGAGATGGCATATTGTAACAGCAATGTTACTTGCAGCTATTTTGGGGGTGTAAGCCCTGTAACACCAGAAAGGCTGCTAGCCTTCTTTGATCTGATGTTCTGAAGGGGTCAACAATCTTACTTTAATCAAACACACACAGACGTACATATTTATAATTCACTTAATTCAGGGGAAAAGTCAGCACTCCAAACTTCAGAGAAAATACAAACAAATTAAATAGCAAAGATCAAGAGACAGGGCTTCCAATTGTCTGACCAAAAGCAATACATACATTGTTGCTTGAGACAGAAGCACCAACACCTGGGTTTTCAAAGCTGGGTGTACTTAACGGCTACCCAGAGTCTCATTTGGCTACATCGCACACACACTCTTCGAATGAGTGAGCTCCAAAGCAACATGCTAACCTCAGAGTATACATACACTTCTTCAGGGTCAGAGGAAATCACAACCTTCATGACCCACACTTGTGTGACTTACATTCATGTGACTCATGCTCCATGCAATTTAAGCAGGTTACATGGGCCTATTAATGGATGAGAAGATCTTTAAATTAAGCAAAAATATATTAACAATAAACGTATGTATAGAACTTTACAAATCTTAAAATACAATATAAATGTTAGTTATAGTTTTCAATTAAGAAATTTAAAGCACACACACACACACACACACACACACACACACACATTCCTTAGGAAACATCTTTAAAGCCAGATAGGCAATATATGGGAATGATTCATGATGTCCATTAATTTTGATTAGAAAAAATATTCAGAAATGTATGAATTACTTATTTTTGCTTCTTAAAATTTATAAAGCAGCAAAATAGAATTTTACATTTAGACTGGCATGAAGGATCAAAATTGGCCCATCTGGTTTGTCAATAATGACCAATTCATTTTTGGAAATGGCAAAAAATGAATAAGAGGAAAATAAGGGATGAAAAGGGAAAGAACCAGAACAAACAAAGCTCTCCAAAATTGATTGTTTGCCCTGATGTGAAAGAAACCAAGAAGAATAAAGAAGTTGATAACCCAGCAGCAGCTGTGATAGGTGCTATATTGTGCCTTTTTTTTGGCAGTAATTGAATGAATTATTTATTTCTTTTTTTAATATATTTTTTTTTATTTTTAGTTTACCACACACGGTTCTACATAATTTTGAGGTCCACATTTTCTCCCCTCCCTCCTCCCTCCCTAAGATGGCATGGAATCTAATATAATTACCATGTATAACTTCACATTGAATTAATTTATACACTAGTCAAGTTATGGAGACGAATTATGACCAATGGAATGAATCATGAGAAAGAAGAGATAGAACCAAAAACAAACAAAAAAAAAAAAACCAAAACCAAAAACCGAAAGGGAAGGAAAAAGGCGAGCATGTAGTGTGCCTCAACCTGCATTCAAACTTCACAGTTCTTCCTCTGGATGAACATAGCATTCTCCATCGTGAGTCCCCTGCAGTTGTCCTTGCACCTTGCGTTGCTGAGAAGAGCGAAGTCTATCAGGGTTGGTCCTCACGGAATCCATATATCTGTGGTTGTGTACAATGTTCTCCTGGCTCTGCTCTGCTCACTCAGCATTATGTTGTGTAGGTTTTTCCAGGTTGTTACGAAGTCCGTATCATCCCCATTTCTTATGGCACAATTGTATTCTATTACCTTCATATACCACAGCTTGTTCAGCCATTCCCCAATTGATGGGCATCCCTTTGATTTCCAATTCTTGGCTACCACAAAGAGAGCCGCTATAAATATCTTTGTACATATGGGTCCCTTTCCCTCTTGTGTGATTTCTTTGGGATACTACCCTAAAGGTGGTATTGCTGGGTCAAAGGGTATGAACATTCCTATGGCTCTTTGGGCATAGTTCCAAATTACTCTCCAAAATGGCTGGATCATCTCACAACTCCGCACATAATAAGCAGAATTTTTCTAAGCCTTTCATTTCAACTTAATTCTTAAATAAAACTACATCTATTTTGCTAAGACCAAATTTAAAAAAAATAAAAGCTACATATATTTAAATTTGCTTTCATAATATATATTAATAGTGACTATTTTCAATCCCACACTAGAAATTGATATTTTGAGTATAGAAGCACCTTTTAATACTTTACAGTTAGATACCAAAATGGAAAACACAATAGGCTTTCCATTATAATTGATTTTACTAGCAGATTAACATTTTTTCTTAGTGTTAACAAGAACACTTCATGAATCATGTTAAGTACCGTTGTTTTAACTGGAAGACTGAGGAAATAGGTGATTAAGATTCTAGAAGTAATTCTTCCTTACTGGCATACCATTCAATGATTTGACAATTCTCATTTTACAGTTAAAGACCAACTTCTGCCCTAAGCAAAGAAATATCAATTCATTATGAAATACATTGAGCAGTTTATCAATTGAAGACGTGCAAATTCTGAAGGTACTTGTCTAAAGAAAATTTGTGCAATTTTCCTTTGTGGAGTGAGTAATATTAATTAGCCACTGTCAATTAGATTTATTCACTTTCCCTCTTCTGATTTAGAAAGAATTTTTGATTGAACTATCTCTTTTAAAACTTCTCCTGGCCCTGTGCTTGGCATAGAAGGGGAAAGAAAAGAGAATAAGCATTTATATCATTCCTATGTGCCAGACATTGTGAAAACACTTTCCAAATATCATCTCTCAAAAAAATGTTATCCCCTAGAAAAGACAAAGGCTTTGTTTCATTGAAAAAGAAAATTTTATATTGGAAAATCAAATTATAACTATGTCACAAAAAGGTGAATTGTATGTGATGAATTTGTGATAGGTCAAAGTAGAATGGGTAGAGATAATAATTTTTGAATACTTTAAACACTTGGTATTTGATATTGATGACTTTAAACATATTTTATTCTTATTTTATTATTCCAATAGATGTTCATATAATGAACCACACCATATTAATATCAGAAATTCAAATTATGTGCCATAAACATACATGTACACACATGTGTTATACATTATATATTATTGTAAATTATACATAATGTATGTATACGCATATTTACTAATACTACATGTATATAGGTGTGGGTATGTATAAATTTTTCTTTATCATGGCAAATTAACAATGTTTTTTTTTCTAGTCATATATTTGCCTGAATGTACCTTTTATACTACCTCTTATGAATAATTTCTCATTTTTAGTCTCTTTTCCATGGGCACATGCATGCCCTTCATTCATTTCTCCATTATCCTTCAATTCCTCAGAGAGGGTGAGGTCAAAAGGGAAGAATAACTTGTGGAAAGCTTGTTATATGCACTGGTTTCCTTATAAGTGAAGAGAAAAGAGGGAACCTTCCTCCTTACCTTGAATCTTAGGTGCAAAACTTAGGTCATGTTTATACAATGACACAAGCAAGAGTCATAGAGGATAGATCTAACATGGATAGGTTGTAATCCATATCATTGAAGACAATATCCATTTTGATGAGACCTACTTATGTATTCTAGTATTAGAGAAAATTGAAATATCATGCCAAATTGCTTTACCAAACATTAAAATCCTTTTTTTCTTCTAACAGATTTCTTTGAAAATATCATCTCACCTCATTAATGTGCTACAGGACTTCTCCCTGTAGTAAATCATGACATCCTATCTTTACAGAGTTGGGTGAGTTCTTTGAAATCATCTAGTCCAATTTTCCAAGGTCTCACAAATCAAAAGCCTTCTGTCATCAAATTTAGCACATGTTCAATGAAATGTAGCCTCCAAAAATTTTATCACAATAAACTTTAGTTAACATGTCTGTAAAGAACAATGGTTGGGGTATTTGCCAGAAGTTCTAAGTCTAGGTGCTCTACTTGTTTGGAAAGTAGTGAATTGATACCAAGAGGCCTAGATTTAGATTCTGGTGATGATATACATTGCAGTGTAATTTTGAGCAAATTGTTTAATTCTTGGGGTCTCGATTTCTCAATTCCTGAAAAAAGAAGATATTTGATTAAATAATGTCCAAGGTCCCTTTCAGTTCTAAATTGATGACTGTACTACTACAATTTTTTCATGAATAAGACAGAAATGACACTAAGTATCCCAATCCTCCATTGTTAAAAGGGGCACTATGAAGATAATGGAGCTGGAAAGAAACATTTTCATATATTTGGAATAAAGTTACTAGATAAACTTAAGGTTTTGAAGTGAAAAGTGTAATAGCAGTTTTAAAATATGTAAATAGCAATGCCATCAAGTCTGAGGAGCTATGCTACATACCAAGTTCAGCAAAGAAATTGTGAAAGTTCTGCATTTTAAAAACTATAATTTAGCTGCCGAGGTTTATTTTTATAGGGTTTAGGGAAATATTCACATTTTCATTCCTTTAGACTGTCAGTCTAGACTTGCAAATCAAAAGAAATTGTGAAAGTAGAGTTTGATTATCTGAAACCATATTCAACAAATATGGAAATATGTTTCAGATAATAAACGAGCGAGAAACCATAATGAGCTAACTATCTCCTGTGCATAGAGCATCCTAAGGTGTCACACAGAGGATGTTATTAGTGACTCAATATATTCTTTTACAAAGTTTTACTTATGCAGCAACAATCTTTGTCTTCTTCTATAATCAGAAACTTACAACTCAAGATAGGATTCCTATTCATTAGAATTTCTAATGAATATATGGCAGACCTTGCCTGATTTCTTAATAGAAAAAAAGTAATAAAACAAAGTTATCACATATATGTTACAATAATTGCATTTGTATTTTCTTTGTAATAGCCTAAATTTAGAGCTGAAGGGACCCAGAGGCCATCTAGCCATACGCCTCATTTGTATACAAGGAAGCTAAGTTCATAGAGATGTAGTGACTCACCCAAGGTCACAGAAGTCATGATCAGTATTTTTATAGATAGAAATATAACTATAGACATAAATAGATAGATACACACATGTAGATACACACATACCCTTATGTGTGTATATATATATATATATTTTATTTTATGTGTACATATGTGCATTTTATGTGTGTGTGTGTGTATACACACACACACACACACACATATATGTGGGTGTGCATATATACACATTCATGTATATATTCACATAAATATATGTAGGTGTGTATGTGTGTGTATTCCATCCATAACCTCTGCTCTCACCTTCTATTTCATATTCTCTTTTTCTTTTTTTTTCTTTTTTTATTACGGGGGGCAAGGCAGGGCAATTGGGTTTAAGTGACTTGCCCAAGGTCACACAGCTAGTATATCAAATGACTGAGGTCACATTTGAACTCAGATCCTCCTGACTCCAGGGACGGTGCTCTGCTCACTGCACCACCTAGCTGCCCCCCATTTCATATTCTCAACTGCCTATGGACATCTCAATTTGGATTTCCCACAAACATCCACAGAGCACTGGTGCATGGTTGGTATTTAAAATATTCCTGTTGAAGTGACTCGACTTGAAGCCCTCATCCTCTAAATTTAGCACATTTGCCAGTGTACATTGCTCCCTCTCTCACTGTGCAATGTTCTGGTTTCCCTCTTAGCTGATTTTCTTATCTGTGATGATCAAGGCAGCTTTTCCATTGCCTCTTTTTTAAGATCATTCCCTCATTTCCTTAGTGCCTAGGCACAGCAAGAAAAGTATTGACCATTTACTTTTTTGGTGTTTACTGTATCCTAAATTAGATTGTCTCTCAATAATGACAGTTTGCTGTTGTGTTTATTGGACTCTCAGGTACTTAAATATTTAATCTGCTGACAAATAAGTGATGTCTTAGGTAAATTAGATTTTTTTTGTATTTTCTCTTTTTAAAGTATTATTTTTTCTATTGCTTGTTTAAATTGTATATTATTGACTAATGAAACAGATAAAAGAGCATAGTGAACTAAACATTGAGTTAAGTTTCCAGTGGCAGGAACAAATATAGAATTTGATACCATGACTTTTATTTTACCCTTAAAATTAAAAATGAAAGGGAAATTCTTCCTGTCATTGAATATCTCTTATATAACAGAATCACAGAATTTGAGAGTTTAAAGGACACTTGATAGCCATCTACTTATCACCCATTATAACAAACAGTGTAATAAATTGCCCAGCTTCATTAATTTCCGTCAGAAAAGAAACAAAACAAAGCCAAATATAAATCTAGATATATATGTTAAACTATGTCTGTATATGCGTGTAGCTCTTAATATAGAATGATGTAGTTCTATATAGATAAGAGACAGAATAAGATTGAGTACATATCTTCCCTTAATATCTGATAATCACCATTTTGTTATTGTTGATACCAACTTTTTTTTATTTCTTTAATAACTGATATAAACTCAGTGTAGTACAATGGATAGAGTGAAGGCTTGAAATCTGGAAGATGTAGGTTATCTGTCTCTCATAAACAGAGGACGAATAACTCTAAGTAAGATATTTAATCACTATTTGTCTTAGGAAATACCTGTGGGTGTAAATAAGTCCCTGAGAATTTATGACCATCTAAGAGAAAGGGGCTGTTTCCACATGAGAATCTCCCTATTCTGATGAAATTTCTGCTGCTCCAAATATTTGTGGAGTAATTTTTATGCAAAGTCATAGTTACCTGTGCTTTTTGACTGCTAAATAGGTTGTACCTTAATAAGGTAATGACTGCAAACAGTTGAAGCTTAAAATATACCTGAGATTGGAGAGTTAAAGGCTATTTTAAAAATTGTAATTGAAGGAGAACAAGGCCCTAGCTTTCTACAAGTTAACATTATCAACTCTGTGTCCTAAATCATATCTTATGATCTTCATTAGTCTGGCTTAATATAGTGCTTCTAAAGGTTTTTTTTTTTTATAGTTGTTCAACACTTCTCCTAAAGTAGTAAGTATTCTATATATCATTATACTGATTGTTCAGATGAAGACTTTGAGCTTCAAATGAGTTGCTTATAAATGCACAAAAGTGCATATTAGCACCTAATTAGTTTTAAAATTTTTAAACATTTCCAAAGTTAAAGTAGAATCTAGTTATTGATATTATATAACTAATAATAACAATAATTGTCTGTTTTAAATTCCAAAAAATATTTCCTTCATAACCAACCTGAGTATTCAGTAGAATATTTGGCTTCTTCATAAAAAATAATGTCTAGAAGAGCAGGCTCTTCATTCATTGCTTTCCAACCCAAATCATTTTTTTCACTTCCAAATCATCAAGATGCAGTGTGTCATAGAGGATATGGTGCTGGAGATAGGTTCAAATTCCTCCATAGACACTTATTCATTGTGTGACCTTGGCAAATAACAATTTTATGAGACTCATTTTCCTGACCTTCTCAATGAGGATTTGGGCAAGATCATCCCTGAGGTTCCTTCCAGATCTAAATCTTTGTCCCTTTAAGTATAAATTGAAAACAAGGTGTCTAATGATGTTGGCTTTATTCCTTAACCAACTAAACATACGTTCCCTAACCTCTACATCTCTATAATTATGTTTTTGCCTGTTCTGCTCCTTCTCTCCAGTGTTGCAAGAAGAGACATTCCTCTTTCCCAAAGATAACTTCTCTACTTATTATCTATCTCCTCCTTTCATCTCTCCCAAAACAAGCTCTATTTCTCAAATCTTTCCCTTTCTATTGGCTCCATTCTACTCTATCTAAAAACTTGTTTAGGCCTCTCTATTCTAAAAATAAAGTATATACATATATGTATGTATGTATGTATATATATATGTGTGTGTGTATACATATATATACACACACATACATGTGTGTATACATACACACATAAATACGTATACACTCATATGTATACACACATGTATTTATATGTTTCCTTGAAGCTATTACCTATTTGATATATCCTGTTTCATTACTCTCCTTTCCTGTTATCTTCTAAGAGAAGAGGACTCTAACCTCACTGCCTTCTCCTTCCCACCATTTACTTACTCTTTAATCCCTTCCAAGCTCAATTCCATTCTAATACGTATATCCCAATTTGCCTATGATTTTATTATTGCTGAATCTAATTATATTTTGCTGACCTTAAAATGACTAAACTTTCTTTACAATATCACAGCTTTAACACTTCTGGCCACCATCTCCTTCCTATCTAATACTCTTCTGGTTCATACAACACATTTTTGCATCTCTCCTAGTTTTGTGGCTGTTTTCCCCCTCTCTCTCCTTTGTTGGATTCTCATTCTCTTTACTTCCCCTTAAATATGAACACCAACAACTTCTTTGACAAAATCCTAGCCTTGCTTCCCTTTTCTTAGAGATATACATTGTAAGTGACATAGCTTCAATGATTGTCTTGATATAAATAATAGGTGTACTTATGGACTATGAAGAGTGTGCCCAGTCAATAGGATGAAAATAAAAAAGACCCAGATCTCACCTTAGCTTAGGGAAGTGACTGGGAAATGCTAGTTGCTTGAGTGCCACTGCCGCTATTCTTTTTTTTGCATTCCTCTGCTTCCTTCTTCACTTGGTGTATTTGCTCAGGCCTCTGGTGTGGTAAGGGTAGAGAGGTGGTGCACTGAATTGAGCTCCAGACATAGAGTTGTGAAGACCAAGTTCAAGTCTGGCCCCAGACACTTAAAAACTGTGTGCACCTGGACAAGTCTTTTAATCCTGTTTGCCTCAGTTTTTTCTTCTGAAAAATGAGCTAGAGAAGGAAATGGCAACTAGCTCCAGTATATTTGCCAAGAAAACCCCAAATGGGGTCACAAAGACTCTGAAATGACTGAACACTGATGATGATTAGTGTGGTAGGAAGGAAATATGTCTAGGCATTTAGTTATCTTGAAGCCTGAGTTCTACCCTTTTGGTCATCTTCCAGACAGTTCTGAAGCACCTTTTCTAGTGGTGCTTCTGCTTTACAATACATAATTCTTATTGGAGCCAATAAGGCTACTTTTCCTCCTCCTTCCCACTGCCAGGAGGACACACTTTCTGTCCAAGGATGCCAGGCATCTGCAGCTAGGTACGGGAAAAATCAACTTGATTTTTCCATACCTTGACCCTTTTGCAATCTTTTTTCCCCCCATGACTCTTCCCTGGGACTCTGATACAGGCAAGGTTGACAAATCAAATAAAAAATTTAAATGTATAAATGATGTACCTCATGTCACAAGTTTTAAATACCAGCACTGACTCTTCATGCTGAAGTCCAGAAGTATAGAAACAGAGTCCACTTATAAAAGATGCTTTCTTGTGAGTGTTCCTAGTGAGCATTGCACTTGCTCTCTCTAGGAGTCTAATAAATGCCTTCCTTTATCCACTCTAGTCCTGAGTTCTTTGGGTGAGAATGGTCAAATCACATGGATCTTCCTAAGGTTATGAGACTAGGAAAGCAATGAGCTATTGAAGTACATCTTGGGCTAACTTCCTGACCCTGCCTTGGGGAGTCCTGTGATCCCCACAGCGGCGTTAAAGGGGCTACCACTTGGGATTTCCCTGGGGAACCCTGTGGTCTGCACAGCCTTCTTAAGGGGCCATTACTTGGGTCTACCGGCCTGATCTCAGGAGCCTTGTGACCTTACTGCCATTCTAAGGATCCATCACTTGGGTCTTCCTTAGGTTCTATCCTCTAGGAAGCCCTGTGATTCCCACAGTTAGAAGGGGTGGCTACCACTTGGCAACCCTCAGGGGTTATCACTTAGGTCTTTCTCAGGGTCCAGCCCTAGGAAGCCCTTTGATCCCCACAACTGTTCTAAGGGACCATCACTTGGGTGTTCCTCAGGGTCTAACCCCTAGGAAGCCCTGTGATCCCCACAGATAGAAGGGGGACTACTACTTGGTCTTCCTCTGGGAGTCTTGCGTTCTGCAAAGCCTTCCTTAGGGATTATCATGCGGTTCTTCCTCAGGGCCTGACCCTGTCTGGGGGTCCCCATAGGCTATGGGACCATCACTTGGTTCTTCCTCAGAACTTTGGCTGTGCCCAGGACGTCCGGTGATCCCCAAAACAGTGTTTCTCATAATTTGTGGACTCCTCCGGGATTCTGAAGACTCCAGGAAAGGTGAGTAAGATAGGACAGAGGGAATACTGCTCCCGCTCACCCTTAGAGTGGTCCACTGTCCAAACTGAAAGCCTTCCCTGGACCGGAGACCTTGTTTGAACAAGAAGAGTGTGCAGACGAACACGATAGAAGAGCTGGATACTGTGCAAGTCAGGTCACCTGCACAAGGTAGGAACAATTGGGAAGTACTGCTTTGTCAAGTCTGGGGTTCTAGGTTGAGAAGTAAGATTTGCTTAGAATAGGAAATAAGAATTCTAAGGAAAAGGTACCTGAGGAGGATGAAAGGAATCCTCCAAACATTCCTCCCCATAGCCCATTAGGAAGAATGTTGGCTAGCTGGGAAGACAGTAAGTAAACCCAGGGTAAAAATAAGAAAAGGATGATAAAATATTGCTGTTTTGAGTGGCCACGTGAACCTATTATTGAACTTTCATCATATTGGCCAAAGTTTGGGGCAGATGAAGATTGGGTTTGTGAAGCTCTAAATTTACATGTGAAAGATAAAACTCCCCTCAACCAAGAGGAGTCAGATTATGCTTCCTGTTGGAAAGGGGGACCTACAGCTGTTAAGGTATTTGTAGCAAGGGAGGAAAAAGACAAAATGTGGGGCCTTTTAGAAATCCTCACACCACCTTATATTACCTTTCCGACTGCTGCTGAGAAGCCAGTCCAGAAAGAGAAGGTCCTTTGAAGGAAGAAGATAGAAAGGAAGGAGAGAAAAGGAGAAAGGAGGAAGGAAAATTAGGTGAACCACATGGGAGACTAAGGAAAGAACTGGAGCAGTGCCATAAGAACTTAGAAAACTATCATATATACATATATATATATATACACATATACATATATATACACATATACATATACATATATACACATACATATATATATATACATATATATACACACACATATATACATACATATATATACATACATATATCTAGATATAGATCTAGATATAGATATAGAAATAGATATAGATATATGTCCCTTATTAACTACATATAAGCAAGAGATAGATTCTAGAGTTTGGGCTGAAAATGGGGACAGAGGAGGATTGAGAATTCAGCCCTTAAAGATTAACTTAAAGAATCCTGAAACTGTGGTTTGCATAAGACAATATCCTATTCCACTGGAAGGAAAGTGGGGATGGCAGCCAGTAATAGATAAACTGGTGAAAGTTAAACTATTGGAAGCTTGCATGTCTTCTTTCAATAATTCTATACTACCAGTCAAGGATCCAGATGGGACATATAGATTAGTATAAGATTTCAGAGCAGTTAATACTTAATATGAGTTTAGTTTCAATATCCAGTAGTACCAAACCTCATACCTTACTTAGTAAAATTCCCCCAGAGCACAAATGATTCAGTGTGGTAGATCTAAAGGATGCCTTTTGGGCCTGTCCCCTGGAACAAGGTAGTAGAAAGCTATATGCTTTTACATGGGAACACCCCCAGTTGTGGAGGAAACAGCAATACAGATGGACACTCCTGCCTCAAGGATTCACAGAGTCCCCTGACTTATTTGGACAAATATTAGAAATGGTAATAGAATCATTTATAATTCCCAATCAAATTACCTTGTTGCAATATGTAGATGATATATTATTGTCAGGGAAAAAGAAACAAAAAGTTACTCAGGCTGATATTGACTTATTAAATTTTTTGGGAGCACGAGGGTTCTGAGGGTCTCTGGAGAAATTGCAATTTGTAGAATTAGAAGTAAAATACTTGTCGGGGGGTGGGGCAGGGCAGAGTCAAGATGGCCACATGAAAACAGCATCTTACCAGAGCTCTCTCACAAGTTCTGTCAGATTCCTATAAAAATGTCAATTTGAGCAGATTTGAGAGAGTTAGAAACCGCGAGCAGTCTGAGTGGGGCAAATTTCCAAGCCAGGGAGGTCTGAAAGGCCAAAGAAATGAATCTGTAGTCTTGGATAGCACTGGGCATGTGGAGCTGCTCCAGACACCACCAAAGCAGAAGCGGCTGGCTGGGAAACCCATGTGGGAGAGAGGCTGGGAGAAAGCTGGGTGCCCAAAACCGGCGGAATCCCCAAGCCTCCCAACACAGGACAGCAGTCTGTGGAAGCAATGAGAGGCAGCACAATGCCGTCAGCTGTGAGACATCAACCCTTGAGGCTTGCAACCCAAAGGTATGAAACTCTTCATCTTGAACTTCCAGGAAATGTAATGTCCAGGTAAACAGCTCTAATCCCTCCCCCCCTCACCCAGAGAATTCCTTGGAAAAAAAGGATGCTTGAATAGAGGCGATAGAAGTGGGGCTTCAGTGGTCAAGTAGTAAGAGTCCCAGAGGGGCAGAGCCAGCAGGGGTCAACACCAGGAGCCCAGACATACTCTTGCTCCTCCAGGGGAAGTGCCAGACCTCAGCTCAAACAACAACGAGGTGAGACCATTGCTAAAGAGCAATAGTACTGGAGCGGAACCCTAGGGCAAGACCTCAGGCCCCTCAGACCCCTCCCCCACATCTCAGGAACCTGAAGGCTATAATTCACAAAGCCAACAACTAGACTCACAATCCCCAGAATAAGAAAGCTGGTACAGAGAGCCCTGAGCCCCCAAAGCAGATATTTATTGCAAAGCCAGGAAAAGGCTAACCACCATGAAGAAGTACACAAAAAAACCAAGGACCACTGATTGTTTTAATGGAGATAGGTATGACCAAAATACCAATTTGGAACAGGATAGCAATGACACTATACCCACATCTGATACCTCAAAAGGTAACGTGAACTTGTCTCCAGTCCTAAAAGCATTGCTGGAAGAGCTAAAGGAGGAGTATAAAAACCAAATTAGGGAGTTCAAAGAAAAAATGGAAAAAAATAATCCACTGATGAAATCAAGTCCCTAAAGAATAAGATTGATGAAATGGCTATGGAGACTCAGAATCTAAATAGAAAAAAATGACTCCCTGAGAGGTAAAATCAACTAATGGGAAAAGGAGACTCGAAAGCAAAATGAAGACAATAACTAATTAAAAAGTAGAGTTGAGCAAGTGGACGCTAATGAAAATATGTGGCATCAAGAAGTAGTAAAACAAAATGTAAAGAATGAAAAAATAGAAAAAAAATGTGAAATATCTGATTGGGAAAACAACTGACCTGGAAAATAGATCCAGGAGAGAAAATTTAAGAGTTATTGGTCTATCCAAAATCCACGATGAAATAAAGACCCTACACAATATCTTTGAAGAAATTATCAAAGATAACTGCCCAGAGGTCTTAGAACCAGAGGACAAAAGAGTCATTGAAAGTATTCACCGATCACCCCCTGAAAGAGATCCCAAACTGGAAACACCAGGAAACACTATAGCCAAATTTCAGAATTACAAAGTCAAGGAGACAATACAGCAAGCAGCCAAAAAGAAACAATTCAAATATTGTGGAACTACAGTCATGATCATGCAGGATCTCTCAGCTTCTACATTAAAAGACAGGAGAAATTGGAATATGATATTCCGAAGGGCAAAGGAGCTGAGACTACAACCAAGGATCAACTACCCAGCAAAACTAAGCATAATTTTGCAGGCAAGGAGATGGACATTCAACAAAATAGGGGAATTCCAGACCTTCCTAATAAAAAGGCCGGAACTCAGTGGAAAATTTGATCTCCAAATACAAAACTCAAGACAGACATAAAAAAGTGAACAGGGGGAAAACCCCCCACAATCCTTATTAATCAATGAGCACAAATTATTTACATCTTTATATAGGATTATATCATCTTATGCATGGCATATATATATATATATATATATATATATATATATATATATATACACATATATATGTCCGTCTTGAGAATAGTACAGCTATTATGACAATTGAAAGGGATACACACAGATTGTGAATGCCTGTATAAAATAACTGATATAAGGATAAAAAACATAATTAAGAGATGTAAAGGGAGGGCTGTGAGAGAAGAGGTAAGGAGGTAGTAGAAAAAGGTTAAATTACACCAAATGAAGAGGCACAAAAACACATTTTAGTAGAGGGAAAGAAGGAAGACAGAAGAGTAGTATCTGAGCTTTACTGTCATCTGATCTGGTTCAAGAAGGGAATAACATACCCTGATAAGTATAGAAATCTAACTCGTTGTACAGGAAGTATGAGGGGAAAGAGGGAAAAAAGGGATGGAGTGGTCAGAAGGGAGGGCAGAAGTAGCAGTGGGAAACGGTAAGATAAGGGACGGGAATAAAGAGGGAGGGTAAACTGAGGAAGGTGGCGGTCAAGAGCAAAACTTTGTTGAGGTGTGGAAGGGGAAAAGGAGAAATAAAAGCATAAACAGGGGGAAATAAGATGGAGAAAAAGACACAGATAGAAATCATAACTGTGAATGTGAATGGTATAAACTCTCCCATAAAATGGAAGCAGAGAGTAGAAAGGATTTAAAACCATAATCCTACAATATGCTGTTTATGAGAAACACATTTGAAAAAGAGAGATACACACAGGGTAAAGGTAAAAGGCTGGACTAAAATATTTTGTGCCTCAGCTAAAGTAAAAAAAAGCAGGTGTAGCAATCCTAATCTCACACAAATCAAAATAAAAGTAGACTTAATTAAAAGAGATAAAGAAGGACACTACATCCTGCTGAAAGGCACCATAAAAATGAAGCAATATCATTGTTTAACATATATGCACCAAGTGGTATGGCATACAGATTCTTAGAGGAGAGGTTAAGGGAGTTACAGGAAGAAATAGACAGCAAAACTATAATATTCGGAAACCTCAGCTTCCCCCTTTCTGAACTTGATAAATCTAACCTCAAAATAAATAAGAAAGAAGTTGAGGAGGTAAACAGAATTTTAGAAAATGCAGATACGATACACCTCAGGAGAAAACTGAATGGGGATAAAAAGGAATATACTTTCTTCGCAGCAGTACATGGCACATAATCAAAAATTGACCATTTACGAGGGCATAAAAACCTCACAATCCAGGGCAGAAAGGCAGAAGTAGTTAAAGCATACTTTTTAGATCATGATGCAATAAGAATTATTTGTAACAAAGAACCATGGAAAAATAAGCTAAAAATGAATTGGAAACTAAATAATCTAATTCTAAAGAGTGGGTGGGCCAAAGAACAAATCAAAGAAACAATTAATAACTTCATTCAAGAGAATGACAATAATGAGACAACATACCAAACCTTGTGGAATGCAGCAAAAACAGTTCTAAGGGCAAGTTTTATATTTCTAAATGCTTACATGAATAAAATAGGGAAAAAGGAGATCAATGATTTGGGCATACAACTGAAAAAGCTAGAAAAAGAACAAATTGAAAATCCCTAATTAAATACCAAATTAAAAGTACTGAAAAACAAAGGAGAGATTAAAAAAATTGAAACCAAGAAAACAATTGAATTAAAAAATAAAACAAAGAGTTGGTTTTATGAAAAAATCAATAAAATTGATAAACTTTTAGTTAATTTGATTTAAAAAAAAAGAAAGAAGAAAATCAAATTAAAAGTATCAAAAATGAAAAGTGTGAGTTCACCTCTAATGAAGAGGAAATCAAAAGAATAATTAGAAATTATTTTGCCTAATTGTATGCCCATAAATTTGACAACCATAGAGATATGGATGAATATCCAAAAAAACATAAATTGCCCAGGTCAACAGAAAAGGAAGTAAAATTTCTAAATAACCACATCTCAGAAAAAGAAATTGAGCAAGCTATTAATTAACTCCCTAGGAAAAAATCTCCAGGGCCAGATAGTTTTACATGTGAATTCTATCAAACATTTAAACAAAAATTCCTATACATTGTAGACTATTTGGGAAAATAGGTGAAGAAGGAGTCCTACCGAATTCTTTTTATGACTCAAATATAGTACGAATACCCAAATAAGGAAGCATCAAAACAGAGAAAAACAATTATTGACCAATTTCCCTAATGAATATTGATGGAAAAATTTTAAATAAAATATTAGCAAAAAGATTGCAGCATCTTGTCATCAGAATAACACACTATGACCAGGTAGGATTTATTCCAGGAATGCAAGGCTGGTTCAATATTAGGAAAACGATTAGCATAATTGACCATATCAATAACAAAACTAGCAGAAACCATATGATCATCTCGATAGATGCAGAAAAAGCCTTTGAAAAAATACAAAACCCATTTCTATTAAAAGCACTAGAAATCATAGGAATAAATGGAGCTTTCCTTAAAATTATAAATAGCATCTACCTAAAACCATCAAGAGGCATTGTTTGTAATGGGGATAAGCTAGATGCATTCCCAATAAGGTCAGGGGTAAACAAGAATGTCCATTATCACCCCCACTATTCAATTTGGTACTAGAAACATTAGCTGTAGCAATAAGAGGAGAAAAAGAAATTGAAGGAATTAGAATAGGCAAAGCAGAAGGTAAATTGTCACTTTTTGCAGATGATATGAAGTTTTTCTTAGAGAATCCTAGAGAATCAAGTAAAAAAAAAACTACTTGAAATAATAAACAACTTCAGCAAAGTTGCAGGTTATAAAATAAACCCACATAAATTCCCAGCATTCCTACACATTACTAACGAAGCCCTATAGCAAGAGACAGAAAGAGAAATTCCATTTGAAGTTACTGTAGACACTATAAAATATTTGGGAGTCTATCTGCCAAGGCAAATATAGGGTCTATATGAACATATTTATGAAACACTTTTCATACGAATAAAGTCAGGTCTAAATAAATGGAAAAAGATCAGTTGCTCATTGTTAGGCAGAGCTAATATAATAAAAACAACAATTTTACCTATATTCATCTATCTATTCAATGCCATACAAATTGAACTACCAAAAAAGTATTTTACAGAGCCAGATAAAATAATGATGAAATTCATCTGGAAGAGCAAGAGGTCTACAATATCTAGGGTATTAATGAAAAGAAATGCTAGAGAAGGTAGCCTAGCCATAGCAGATATTAAACTGTACTGCAGAGCAGCAGTCATCAAAACTACCTGGTACTGGTTAATAAACAGTTGTGGATCAGTGGAATAGGATAGGTACACAAGACACAGTAGTCAACGACTATAGCAATCTACTCTTTGATAAACCTGAAGAGGCCAGTTTCTGGGCTAAGAATTCACTATTTCACAAAACCTTCTGTGAAAATTGGAAAATTTTAGGGCATAAACTGGGCATAAACCAAATCTTACAACATATACCAAAATAAAGTCAAATTTTGTTCATGATTTAGGAGTAAAGGCTGATATTATAAGCGATTTGAAAGAGCAAGGAATAGTTTACCTATCAGATTTATAGAAAAGAAAAGAATTCATGATGCAACAAGAGATAGAGACCATTACAAAATGCAAAATGGATAATTTTGATTATGTTAAATTGAAATGTTTTTGTACAAAAAAAGCCAATGTGACAAAAATTAGGAGGGAAGCAGAAAATTGGGAGAAAATCTTTACAACTAGTTTGTCTGATGAAAGCCTCACTTCTAAAATATACATGGAACTGAGCCAAATATATAGGAATACAAGTCATTCCCCAATTGAGAAATGTTCAAAGGATATGAACAGACAGTTTTCAGAGGAAGAAATTAGATATCTATAGGCATATGAAAAAATGTACGAAGTCACTACTGATTAGAGAAATGCAAATCAAAACAACTCTTGGATACCACATCTCTCCTGTCAGACTGGCTAAAATAACAAAACAGGAAAATGATAAAGGCTGGAGAGGAAGTGGGAAAATTGGAACATTGTTACATTGGTGGTGGAGTTGTGAACTGATCCAGCCATTTTGGAGAGCAATTAGGAACTATGCCCAAAGGGCTATAAAATTGTTCATACCATTTGACCTAGCAATACCACTTTTAGGGTTGTATTCCAAAGAGATCACAGAAGTGGGAAAAGGACCCATATGTACAAAAATATTTATAGCACTTCTTTTTGTGGTAGCTAAGAATTGGAAATCAAAGGGATGCCCATCAACTGGAGAATGGCTGAACAAGCTGTGGTATATGAAGGCAATGGAATACTATTGTACTATAAGAAATGGGGATGATACGACTTCATAACAACTTGGAAAAACCTACACAACATAATGCTGAGTGAGCAGAGCAGAGCCAGGACAACATTATTCACAACCACAGATATATGGATTCTGTGAGGACTAACCCTGACAGACTTTGCTCATCTCAGCAACAAAAGGTGCAAAGACAACTCCAAAGGACTCATGATGGAGAATGCTGTCTACATCCAGAGAAAGATCTATGAAGTATGAATGCGGATTGAGGCACACTTCATGCTTGCCTTTTTTTCTCCTTTTTTTTTTTTCTTTTTCTCTTTTGTTTTTGTTGTTGGGTTGTTCTTTTTTTTTGGTTCTGTTTCTTCTTTCTCATGATTCATTCCATTGGTCATATTTCTTCTCCACAACTTGAATAGTGTGTAAATTAATTCAAAGCAAAGTTATACATGGAACTTATATGGGATTCCATGCTGTCTTGGAGAGGGAGTGGGGAGGGAGGGAAGAAAATCTGGAACTCAAAATTATGTAGAACCAAGTGTTGTAAACTAAAAATTAATAAAGAAACCATAAAAAAGAAGTAAAATACTTGGGACACCAGATTAGTGAAGGGAAAAGAAGAACTAACCCTGAAAGGGTTAAGGGGATTATAGAGTTACCCTTACCAAAGACCAAAAAGGAACTAAGAAAGTTTTTAGGACTAATTGGATATTGCCAGTTGTGGATAGGCTCTTATGCACAACTGACTAAAAATTTATATAAGACGTTATTAGATGAGGAACCTGAATTCTGACAATGGAACATAGAGGAAAAACAAATAGTCAAAGGCCTAAAGCAAGCCCTCATCCAGGCTCCAGTACTTTCACTACCTACCCTGAAACAACCCTTTAATCTGTTTGCCGCTGTAGATAAAGGGGCTGTCCTCAGGATCCTAACCCAGTCATGGGCAGGGCGAGGACAACCTGTAGCATTCTTATCTAGATTATTGGACCCAGTTTCTAGAGGTTGGCCCAAATGTGTGCAATCTATGGCACTTGCTGGTGGAAGAAAACAGGAAACTCACATTTGGAGTACTCATCAAGTAAGAACAATACTAAACCCGAAAGCTAGAAGGTGGTTGACTTATTCAAGTATTCTAAAATATGAAACTATACTAATGGAAAAGGATGACTTAGTACTAACCACTGATAATAATATTAGCCCTGCCAACTTTTTAAAAAGGGAAACACTGAACAAACAGACATAGAACATATTTGTTTAGATATTGTGGATTATCAAACCAAAGTTAGATCAGATCTGAGAGATATCACATTTACAAAAGGGAGAAAGTTATTTGTAGATGGCTCCTCAAAGGTAATAGATGGGAAAGGGTATAATGGTTTTGCTATTGTAAATGGGGAAAACCATCAGTTGATGGAAGCAGACACCCCAGCTAAGAATTGGTCAGCACAAACCTGTGAGTTAGGTGCCTTAAATCAAGCTCTGAAGCTGCTAAAGGGGACAGAAGGTACCATATACACAGATTCTAAGTATACATATGGGGTAGTTCATACATCTGGGAAAATCTGGTGTGAGAGAGGATTAATTAATCTTAGGGGAAAGGAGTTACTCCATGGGGAATTGATCAAGCATGTACTATAGAACTTGTTGCTTCCCAAAGAAATTACAGTGGTACATATTAGAGGGCATCAAAAGGGGAAGATTCCTGAAGTCACAGAGAACCGTTTGGCTGATAAAGCTGCACAGGAGGCAGCTTGCAAGAAATTCTCAAGCGAATTGTTCACCCTAATCCCATTCCTCCCCGATGTCACAGTCCCTCCAATATTTAAGGAGGGGGAAGAAGAGGATCTCCAGAAACTGGGAGCCATAAAATCTCAGAGTGATCATCGGCACTTCCCAGATGGGAGGGTGATGTTAAACACAGAAATAACTAGAAAAATTTTAGGGATATTACATCAAGGGAGTCAATGGGGGATACAAGCAATGTGTGTCACTTTCCTCAGAAAATTTGGGCATTTAGGGCTTTATACTATAGTCAAACAAATAACTGAAAGGTGTGTTATGTCAGAAAACAAATAAAAAAAAGTGTTGAGAAAATAACCTTTGGGAGGAAGGGAACCAGGGTTAAGACCTTTCCAAAGTATACAGGTAGATTTTACTGAAATGCCTCCAGTGCGAAAATTGAAATATTTATTGGTAATAGTTGACCACTTAACAGATTGGGAGGAGGCATATCCCCTAAACTCCACCACTTCTAATGGAGTCAGTAAAATAATATTGGAGCAGATTATACCTAGATATGGGTTGGTAGAGAGAATTGATTGAGAAAATGAAACTCATTTTACATTAAAAATATTTCAGGACATTGTACCAGGGTTACAAATGGAATGTCAATTTCACACTCCCTGGCACCCACCCTCCTCAGGGAGAGTTGAAAGGGTGAATCAAACCTTAAAAAAACAACTCACCAAGTTGATGGTGGAAACCAAATTACCTTAGACTAAGTGCCAGCCAATTGCCTTACTAAAAATTAGAACTGCTCCCAGAAAAGATTTGGCTCTTTGTCCTTATGAAATGCTATTTGGGTTGTCTCATCTGGGAAAGGGGTCAGAACTTCCTACATTTGAAACTAAAGATAAGTGTCTAAGGAATTATTTATTGACAGTCTCGTCATCCCTTCCAGATCTAAGGAAGGGAGGAGTTCTTTCTCAGACTCCTGCCTTGGACTTCAGTGTATATCCCTTTCAACCAGGAGACTGGGTGCTGATTAAATCCTGGAAAGAAACTAAGCTTCAGCCCAGCTGGGAGGGACCGTTCCAGGTATTTCTAACTACAGAGACTGCTACGCGAACTGCTGAGAAAGGATGGACTCATTATACCAAGGTAAAAGGACCTGTGGAGGAATCCCAAGGATGGACTATTAAGAACAATTCTGACCCCTTGAAGATTATTCTACACTGGAAGAGAGAGGGACATCAGAAAAAAAAAGGACTTAATAACCTTTGTATTAATATTGTTTCTGTTATCTTGTCAATCACTCAGTGTATACCAGCTTAAATGAAGGATTGAGAGATTATTCCACTAGTGGAGAATTAGGAATAGTGGTGATAGCAGGTATTTCATTATTTTTTTTCCCAGTGGCTGTAAAAACCAATGATGGGAAAAATGATGAAGAATGTGAATTAATGTTAAAACAATTTGAGAGTAGAAGTCATGACTAGGAAGTGTGGAAGCAAAAATCCTGTGAAAAAGAGAAGGAAAGGAATTGTTAGAAAAGGTAGTATGGTATCTGGTTTTGCTCCCACAAAAGCTATTCATATACCTGAGTTAAAGTTTACCTACCAAGACAATGGCCAGCCAGGGATCAGGGAAGCTAGAGAAGCTAAACTGGTTGAATCAGTCCAATCTTATTATGTCAGTTCAAGGGTTAGGTCCTGGTTAAGTGTCCAGGTCTGCTAATCTGCATAATTTACATATGTTAAAGAGGGAAGGTAGGGTAGTAAAGAATGTACACCAATCCCAACTCAGACAAGGAAGATAGAACTAACTAATTTCACTTTTGCTTCTGTATCCTTAATATCCTACCTATATAAACTGTATAACTTAAGAAAATTATGTAAAAATGTAAAGAATGTAAACTAACCATAGCTCAAACAGGAGTGGAAGAGCTGGTAATCCTCACTGCTTCTTCTGTATCAGTGCGAGTGTTCCTAGGGATCACAGTACCCCCTCTTTTAAGGAGTGTAATAAACAGCTTCCACTGTACCCCCCCAAAAAGAAAGATGCTTTCTTTAGCCAAGAAAATAATGTAGAAACTATTCTAAGTTTTAGAATAAGAAAAAAAAATCCTTACTTTAAAGGATTAAAAGTAATCTATGGCAAATTTCATATATTTAAAGTATGATTTATTCATTCAAAATAAATAAATTCAATTAGTTAGTTTATTCAGTCTAGTCAAAACCATCTCTTTTTGATTTTGTATTCAATGACTGATAAGGCATTGGTCTTGCATCTGTTTTATCCAAGTAGAAATACAAAAATTGGTAGAAATTTCAAAGAAGCAAGTTTAGAGTTGTTGTAAGGGAAGAAAAAAATTACTGAAGTTTACTAAAATAAAAAGGCCTGCCTTCAAAAATAGTGGGTTCTCATTGATTGAAAAGATTCAAAGTCTGAATAACCTTGAGCATTATTTTTTTCTCTTGTGGTTGCCATCAAAATTTCCATGAAGGTAACTTGTAACTCTCTACCTTATACAAACCCTTCCCTCATTTGTCTGTATTCCTTGCAATTCTGCATACACTGTCATCTATACCTAGAGGATTCCTTCCTCCCTTACCCTTTCAAAATCTTGACATATTGAAGTTCTTACCCCAGGATGAACTCTAAGTGATTTCTGTTATCCTTAATTAATTTCCCATAGAATTTAAAACAAACAAACAAACAAACAAAAATCTCCTTTGCCTTTATCTCATATAAAATTGTGTTATATTTATTTAGTATCTGAATTTTTCCTTTACTTAAATTATAAGCTATTTAAAAGTTGAGTCAGTGTCATATTTTTGCATCTCCAGTGCCTAGGATATGGTGGTGCCTCACTCATAATTGGCACTTGTGCAATGGTTGTTGAGTGGTTTTCAATCCATAAAGGAATATTTATTTGCAATTAGGTCATTGTTTATAAAAGTAAAAACTGTCTTTAAATTAACGTGCTTACGGAAAGGAAAATACATTAAGTTTTTAGCCTCACGAAAAGCAAGCCAATCACCCAGCAATGCCCTGAAAGGGACCAAAGATAATGTCTTTATTGAAGGATAGAAAATAGGGAAGAAAAAAATGAAAACCTAACTATTTGGCATGCCTAGAAAGGACAGACAAGTGTGGGGTTCAGATTAAGTATCAAAGGAGAAAGCAGGGATATGTCCAAGTATTGTGCTTCACAGAGTTCCCTAGATTCACACCAGCGTAAATATTTGTTTATTGAAATTGTTTCACTAAAGTGTTCCTTCCTTTATTTCATCTCCAAGAATTTCTATCAGAATTGATATGAGGTGTCAGAGTGAATTCTTTTGACTACTTTATTATTCTAGTCATTCAAGAGTAAAGATTAAACTGCTGAATCTCAAGCAACAAAAAAGACAATATCACCATATCTGAGTCATAAATCTGGAAGAAATCTTGGAAATCATCCCTTCTAACTCCTTTTTTCTTTCATTTTTTCATTCATTCATTCTTTCACTCATCCATGTACCTATCTACCTACTGATTTATCAATTATCTTTACAGAAGAGGAAACTGAGGTCCAGAAAGGAAGGGACATCAGATACTTGTCAGTATCACTTAGGTGATAAGCATTAGAGAAAGGGCTGAAATCCAGATTCTTTGACTCTTGTTTTCTGAATATATGGCTCAAGGACTTGAAGAATCATCTTAAAATGGATAATTATTCTTTTAAAATAATATGAGCATTATATGATAAAACAAACATAGTAAAATAAATCAATATTCTATCACATCCTTTTTTAAAGAACATGCTATTTCCAAGAAGTTATAAGCTCTTACCTTAACTTTTTTCTATCCAATGCTACATTTAAATTATCAGCCCATTTTACTTAACATATCTATGTGTAAGATAAAACTGACTCAGTACAATAATACTATCTTACATAAGTATAAAACTTTATGTTACTACATATACACAAATATAAAAGTATTCAAATATGCTTGTATATGTGGTATTTTTGCAATCTACTTTATACATATATGCATGAACAATTGTGATATGAAGGTATTGCAAAAAGATGACTGTTCATTTGATTACCTAAATGTTACTTCTAAACAGAATTTATAAATGCTAAGATATTTTTTTAAACTCCACCAAGACTATGGTGACAGCCTGAATTTATTAGCATTAAAAATAACATTTCCATATTAATGGATTTTAAAAGCCACAGGCCATAAATAGAAAATATTGTAGACAGGAGTTTCAGTCAGACCCAGTACATCAAACATGGCAGTCTTTTAGATCTTTGGAAGTTTTTAGTCTGTAGTGAATGCTCCACCTTACAATTTCAGCTGGATTTATGGGGTCCCCCTCTCTTACTGTCTTGTCCTAAACAATATAAAATGACCTCATTTTCAGATTTGCTCAATGAATATTAGTGCCTACAAGGGAGATCTCTTAATACAAGGGAGCAAAGCAAGTAGCTCTTTTACAATTTTGAAGAGAATCCAGTCACTTTGGTGGTAAGCTTGGGCACCCAACTTTCCTTTCCATACCTGTATATTTCAAGATAATATATTGGCTAGGAAGTGTTTCCAGAAACTTCATTTTGTGTGAGAAGGCAAATCTCCAGTTAAGAGTTCTTCTTGATGAGACCAAAGTTTTGTGTCAGTCAGGCAGGTAGTCAGTCTTCAGGTGGAGAAGATACTCTGTGGTCCCTGAAGCTTTTCATGCTTCTCTTGATTCTTGTGTTTGAAAGTCAAATTTTCTATTCAGTTCTGGTCTTTTCACTGAGAAAGCTTGAAAGTCCTCTATTTTATTGAAACTCCATATTTTGCCTTGGAACATGATACTCAGTTTTGCTGGGTAGGTGATTCTAGGTTTTAATCCTAGCTCCATTGACCTCCGGAATATCGCATTCCAAGCCCTTCCATCTCTTAATGTAGAAGCTGCCAGATCTTGGGTTATTCTGATTGTGTTTCCACAATACTCAAATTGTTTCTTTCTGGCTGCTTGCAATATTTTCTCCTTGATCTGGGAGCTCTGGAATTTGACAACAATATTCCTAGGAGATTTCTTTTTGGGATCTATTTGAGGAGGCAATCGATGGATTCTTTCAATTTCTATTTTGCCCTGTGGCTCTAGAATATCATGGCAGTTCTCCTTGATAATTTCCTGAAAGATGGCATCTAGGCTCTTTTTTTGATCATGGCTTTCAGGTAGTCCAATAATTTTTAAATTATCTGTCCTGGATCTATTTTCCAGGTCAGTGGTTTTTCCAAGGAGATATTTCACATTGTCTTCCATTTTTTCATTCCTCTGGTTCTGTTTTATAATATCCTGATTTCTCATAAAGTCACTAGCTTCCACTTGCTCCAATCTAATTTTTAAAGTAGTATTTTCTTCAGTGGTCTTTTGGACCTCCTTTTCCATTTGGCTAATTCTGCCTCTCAAGGCATTCTTCTCCTCATTGGCTTTCTGGAGCTCTTTTGCCATTTGAGTTAGTCTGTTTTTTAAGGTGTTGTTTTCTTCAGTGTATTTTTCAGTATTTTTTTGGGTCTTCTTTAGCAAGTCATTGACTTGTTTTTCATGGTTTTCTCCCATCCTTCTCATTTCTCTTCCCAATTTTTCCTCTACTTCTCTAACTTGCTTTTCCAAATCCTTTTTGAGTTCTTCTATGGCCTGGGTCCAGTTCATGTTTTTCTTGGAGGCTTTGGTTGTAGGCTCTATGACTGTGTTGTCTTCTTTAGGCTGTATGTTTTGGTCTTCTTTGTCACCAAAGAAAGAATCCAAAGTCTGAGACTGAATCTGGGCGCGTTTTCGCTGCCTGGCCATATTCCCAACCAACTAACTTGACTCTTGAGTTTTTCAGTGGGGTATGACTGCTTGTAGACTAACGAGTTCTATGTTCTACGTTTGGGGGGGAGGTGCCAGCTCTGTCAGAGCCGCACTCCTCCTTCCCCAAGGACCCCCAGTCCAGACTGGACTTAGATCTTCAGCAGGCTGTTGCACTCCTGCTCTGATCCGCCACTTAATTCCTCCCACCAGGTGGGCCTGGAGCCGGAAGTAACAACAGCTGTAGCTGCCCCACCTCCGCTGCCCCCAGGGCTGGAAGCCGAACCGGGAACTCCTTCCACTCCCGCAGCTTTTCCCACTAACCTTCTCCGCAGTCTTTGGTGTTTGTGGGTTGAGGGGTCTGGTAATTGCCGCAGCTCACATATTCAGGGTGCTAGGGCCCCCTCCGCCCGGCTTCTGGTCCGGATGGTCCACGCCGCTCAGGCTGGGCTCTGCTCCACTCTGTTCCCAGCTCCCAGCTCCCAGCTCCCAGCTCCGTGTGGAATAGACCTCACCCAGAGACCATCTAGGCTGTCCTGGGCTGGAGCCCCACTTCCCTCTGCTGTTCTGTGGGTTCTGCCATTCTAGAATTGGTTCAGAGCCATTTTTATAGGTTTTTGGAGGGACTCGGGTACGGAGCTCACTCTAGTCCATGCTCACCAGCTGCCATCTTGGCTCCGCCCCCAATGCTAAGATTTTTAAAAATTTTTATAATGCCTGGAATATAACTTCATTCTTAGAAGAACTTCATAGATAATCTCATTAAAATCTACATAATTTTATCTCAATGAATTTCAATTGATTACACAATAATTGTAAGGAAACCTGATTATTTGATATCAATATGACAATCTTTTAAAATTGTCACTAATAACATATTATCCCTGACTCTGGATGCCTGATTTTCTCATAGTTGGAAGGTTTATTTGGAGAAACTTCTACATATCCTCTTGGAAAAACAACATCACACACTCCTTCTTTCATTTAAGACAAATGAGAATTATTGCTATTAAGTGCAATTAAACTGGTCATTGCCAGGAAAAGACATTTTGATATTTGTATTCTGAAAATTATGTAAAATTTCTTTTCTCAATATTACCTTTGTAAACTAAAAATGATTCATTTCCTTCTTTTAAGGTCTCATCATTGCTTTCACTTTAGTATCATAAACAACACTAATTGACTTTCTGAAGCAGGACCAATTTACAGCTTAGTCTTGCATTAGTAAGAAAGACACTGATGAATCAGAGGGCACAACACTTCTTTTTGTGAAAGATGCAAACTGAATATATGATTGATGAAGAGAACAATTATAATAATGTCCTTGAAAATGACTATAAGCTGAAATTTTGAGGTCCCAATTTCCATTATATTCTGTGGTGTCTATGGAGTCATTTCTATTTTGGACTTATTTTTCTTATAGTTGACTAGCAAATTAAAATAAACATCATCTATTTAGATTCCATTAAGTACTAACTCTTCATTATTTTGTTGTTTTGGATATGTTTGTCTAATGTTGGTTCATAATGATTATTGGCACTATCAGACAATTTTTCTAAGGCATGAGGTCTGGAAAAAGCTATTTGGTCATCTTTTCATCCAGGTGCAAAACTCAGCTGTACCAACATCTTTTAATTGCCTGGCAAACAAGAGGCAACATCTGCCTGTCAGTGAGTAGGTTTTAAATTAGTAATCATAACAAAATAATGCCATGTCTGTTTAGCTGCCAACAGTCTCAGAAGGTTGAAAACTGCTGTGTTGCATGGCAAAAGGGGTATGTTGTCATTAAATATTATCTTCATGCTTTGAAGAGAGTTGAATTACTTTTTTTTTTACTTCATAAGTGTTGTTTCTGTCAAAAAGTGAAGAGGACTTGCCTTTTGTCATTTGTCAAAAGTTCTTGATAGAAAAGGAAGGGAGTTGGGGATGAGATGAGCAATCTATTTTCTTCATTTATAAGATTGGGAGTTTGGACTACATGATCATGAAAGTTCTCCTTCCTATACTCAAGGTCTATAATTCTTTGAATGTTTTCCATACGTATATAACATGTGAACAATCATGAGATTATAATAAATATGAAATTAATATTTTCAAAACACATAAGCTCAAGGATTAGAACTTAAGTCCTATGGTTAATCAAATTAATTTGTGTATAGCTTCAAGAGACAACATATGTTTATTAACATTGTAAATATCTTCCAGGATTTTTTGGTATAAAGCAACCAATGATTTTAATGTCAGAGATATTTTTTATTAAATAGGATTTTGTTAATGTTTTACAACCATCTTGTTAGATTTTTATATGAAACAAAATAAATAACTGGACCTCACTTGTAACTAAATTTCTCTGTCTTAAAAAATAATAGGCAAAATGATGGCATAACACATAGGCTGAGTAAGATTTTTTTAACGTTGTCATTCCTAGCATTCTCAGAAAGTCTTTTTCTACATTAGAAAACAATAAGTCATAGTAATATGTTTAAAGATGTGAATAAAATTTTTAAACATTTCATGAGGAGTCCAAGACATGTTCACAATACTCACAGCTTGAGTCACACTCTAGATTTTCCAGAGTTGTCAGCAGCCCTACCACCCTGAAGATAACTTGGCCCTGAGCACCATTGTCAGTCACTAGACTGAACCACTATTTCATGAAGGGCCATGGTGCTTAGTACAGTAGCTACCACATACGATTACTTAATTATTTCACACTTTATGTACCTATCCACCTACCTGTAAATATTTGCATTCTACCAGGAACTTTAGAATCATAGATTGAGAAATGGAAAGGATGATAAATACCATTTAGGCAAATACTCTCAATTTGCAGATAGGGAAACTGAGCACCGGAAAGGACATATATTATGCCAAAGGTTACACATCATAATTAGCATATTCAGAATTTGAAACAAGTTTCAGTGATTTAAAACCAAGCATCTTTTTGCTACTCCACCATTACGGTGGCCTTCTAAAGAAAAAAAAAATGCCTTAAACTAGAGGGTATATCTTGTGGTGGGAATATCTTACACTGTGGTAAACTGGCAGGAAAAAAAAAAAAAACTGTAGAAGAGATGATTCTCTGTGTCCATGTGGGAAACTCCTTTTGTTTAATATTTGACCCTATTATAGCTAAAATGGAATACGTTTTTCTCATTAGAATAGTTCCTTTGATCTGACTGATCTACCGGTCAGGTTCAAAAGTAGTTGTTGGGGCGCATCTTCAAAGTGCAGCACTAGCATACCTTATTACATGCAAAATGTTGCGTAACATTGACCATTTAGAGGTTTCCAAATGCCCTGAGTTGAAGGGGTGTTGTCTTCAGAGTGAATTTATGTAAATGTATTCCTTACATTTAAAATTTCACTGAAAGAATCAATTTTAGGAGATAAAGCAAATGTGCTTCTATTTCTGGAAAGGGAAAAACAAAACAAAAATAAAATGAGACATCTTAGAGTCTGTATTCCTGTCTTTATTAGCATCAGCTTTCACTTCATCCTGTGTACCTGAAAAGGAGATAACAACACATCAAGAATTCATCATTTTTCCACAATGAAGAACAGCTTCTAGTCACACTATACAGCTTAAATGGAAGGTTTAACCTTGCTCATTCTTCCTTGGGATGTGAGAAAGGCATTTGTGTGGAGAAGTAGAATGACTAGCTAAACCCATTCAAGAGAGCTTTATACATTATGCCATTTTTCACGTCTATTACAAACTCTGCTCTATATCGTTTTCTCAGCAATTACCCTGTTTTTTTTCCTCTGAAGTAAATAAAGTGTACATGTGTAAAGAAAGTATATTAAAGTTGAGGAATCAAAGATTCTGTTAGACAATACAGAACATAGATTTTAAAAGAACAAAGAAACTAGTCAATTTGAGGAAGGGCAATAGGAACATTGAAATAATTTCAATGCTTTTAACATTTTTATCCCATTTATCTTTCTGAACATTACTTTCTTAAATACTGAGTATGATTTTTCAGACAAAAATTGTAACTACACAATGTCTATCTTAAAAGTGAAAAATCACATTACTTACTTCTGTTTCCAAATACTTATATCTTGCCTGAAAACTTTATCTTCACCACAGAACCCGAATCTTTCTGGAAAATGTGTGATTCTTTGTCATCATTTCCTTTGCTAGCCATCCTTTTTATCATAAGCCAAGAAACTTTAGGCCAAGAGGAGAAATTTGTGTACTCCTAGTTCTTCATTTCCATTAGTCTTTCCCTCTGCTGCTATAATTTATATTCAATTTCCTTTCCTAATTATCTTGACCCTATATTTGATTAATTTAGTGCTACATCTTCTTCCATCTTTGAATCTCTTGAATATGTTGTCTTGCTTTTTTTGTTGTTGTTGTTGCTTGCTCTGTCAAACCTAATAATTGGTTCACCAACCTATACTATTTGCTTTTTCTGCTCCTAGCAGATAATAAGAAACAATGCCAAATAAGTCCCCTATGAATTAATATTGTCTAGCTGTAATTGTGTCTTCAAATCTGCAAAGAAATCATTGTATTCTTTCCTTTTTGAACTGCTAATTCTCAGTGGTTATCCCATACATTTTTTCCTATCTCTACCATTCCCTAGTACCATCCTTGCTCTTTTTTACTTTCAAGAAATATTTTATCTTCCTATTTCTTTCTCATTCTCTGAATAAGAAATCTTCTTCTAAGGCAATATTTCTGTGAGTGCCCTTGATCCTACTGATTTTCATTTCCTCTACTAGCTTTCCCCATCAGTTATTCCTTCCCTCTTTGTCATTTTAACTTCCTTCCTTCCTACTGACTTCTTCACAAATATCTAAAAACTTACTCAACTCTAACCTATATACATAACAAACAAAAATATTTTATTTTCTCTGTCAACCCCATAAGCCATTGCTCTTTAACTCTTCTCCATTTCAGAAATAAATGGGGAGAATGCTTTATTCTTTCTGACTTCAATTTTCACCAGTCACTTACAGCCCAGAACCTTGTAATTTGGCTTCTGACCTCTAAAATTTTATTTAAATTGTTCTTCCAAAATTTCCCAGTGTCTTATTTATCATTATGCTCATTGCATGTTTCTTGAACTGCAACCTCCTTAAATTTGCTGTATCTTATGATAAATTGGACCACCCTTTTCTCATGAACACTTTCCTTTTTCTGAAACATCCAAGGAAAATTTCTCTCCTGGTTTTTCTCTTATTTCATTGATATAATTGATGTTTTTCAATCTTATGTGCTGAGAATATGTGTATCTTTGTCCCTCATTTGCTGTGATAGAGACTTTCCTATATATTTATGCTCTGTCTCTGTCTCTGTCTCTGTCTCTCTCTCTCTCTGTCTCTCTCTATCTATCTATCTATCTATCTATCTCCATTTTTCTCAAAGGTTCATTCATAATCTCTTGACAGATGACTCCATGAGATTTCTATATAGCCTGAATATCTCCCCTAAACTTAGTACATCTTCAACTCTCCTCAAATTACTACTACTCTAGTTCAGGCCCCTATTACTTCTTGCTTGAACTAATATTCAAGCTTCATGATTTCCCATAGTCTTTTTCTTCTCCAATTCATCCTATATACATTTATCCCTTAGATTCTCTGCTCAAAATCCCCTACTATGTCCTTATTGTGCCTAGGTTAAAATACATAATGCCACTCAAAACTTTCCTTGATCTGGTTACATTCTACCCTTTTTCACATTTCTACTAAATATTTCTCAAACTCAATGTTGTCTCTCCCAGTTCTGTGCATTTGCACAATCATCTGCAAAGGATAAAATTAATTCCCTCCTTACCTCTATTGCTGATTCCTTTCAGTGCTTTTAGTCTTTGTTTGGGTCCCCAAATTGCCTGCTCTGCATCGACTAAATACAATGTGTTATAACTATATAAACTCTCTTTTTTTGCTTTCTATCTTCATTGTCTAGAAAAAGTTCTTCATATAGTAGATGTGCAGTGAATGTTTGTTTATTCGAATTTAACAGGTGTTTTTGTCATCTTATAGAAGTAGTAAACAGTGGGGGAGAGGAGGTTTCCAATCAGAGTACTATCATATGCTTTAGAAATATTTGCCTGTGTGAATAATGTTAGAGAATATGCCTACATAGAAATAATAACAGAGAACAGGACTAATAAATTTGAGTGGTTTGGTAAAAACAAAACAAAACAAATACAGCTTGCTTCTATAGGAGTAATATTTGGCAAGATGATAGGACATTCATTTTTTCTGACTTGCTTGTAAAAGAGGTTAATTAGATTTTATAGTTTTGTGTTTAATTTAGTTTATCATTGAATAGATTATGATAGACATTTATTCTAGGCATACCTGTCAGAAAACAGGGATTTTTCAGAGCAGAGGTAGTAACACATTCACAACCTGAATACTTAATGCATAATTCAATTCACAAGATTGTTTTACACTGAAACTACCCTGAGGACATGTATCAGAAAGTTTAGAGTCAGAACACCAAAGTTTGCATTCTGACTAAAGCTTATGTTCCTTTAAAAAATTCACATGGTATCTCATGGCCTTTCTTGGCTACTCAGCAAAATTGAATGCAAAGGACAACATTAGTTTTAAAGCCCCTTCCAGATCCCTTTTTATGGATCTATGGGGAAAGAGTGTCTATGGTCATACAGGGACTAAGAAGTAGAGTTGGGAATAGAATCCAGATATTTCAGTTACAAATATTGCATAATGGACTACTGGGGGCAAAGCCAAGATAGTAAAGTAGAGCAAGCAACTGAGCTCTCCCAACATTACCCTTCAAACAAATTTAAAATAGCATCTCAAAGCAAATTCTGAAAAGGCAGACCTAATCAAAGTTTGGGGTGAGACATTTTTTCCAGCACCAAGACAACTAAGGCTGTCTGAAGGTGAGATCTGCAACACTAGGATGGGGTGATAGCCTGTGGTTCACATGACTGAAACACTAAGTATGTGCTTGAGGTGGCAAAAGAAGAAATAGAAGTTTTAGGAGCTCTCAAACAAGAACCATTAAGGGGATCAGAGAAGTGGTAAAAAAGAGACTACAACGGACCTCTGTACTAGAATTAGGGACAAGACAGTTTGGCAGTCTTATTAACTAACATCCACTTCCTGATCACATGGTTTCCTGGTCAAAGAGGAGCACTTGTGTCCCAAAGAATGAGAAACTCTGAAGAGGCAATATTGATTTTTGTCACAAGGGAGCAGTGGACCTGAGAAACATTATTGTATGTGGTTTCTGGAGAATAGAGACTATACCTTTCTACAGATCATACCACCCTGGAAGCAACAAAATTTTCCCCAAAACACAGAATTACCACTGAAACCAGCAGTGGAAAAAAAAATTCTGGATTACCCAACCCTCCACTGAAAAGAAACCAACTTTACCATAAAGTTCCAAGTCAAGGAAAAGATTGGAAAAATAACAAAAAAAAAAATAAAAAAAACTGCTATGTTGATGCAGAAGAATAACAGCCTAGTTCAGAAGAAAACTATGATGGCTAAATAGCTACAATCAAAGTCTCAAAGGGAAAAGATAAAATGAATTGGACACGAGCCCAACAAGAATCTTGGGAAAACTTGAAAAATAAACTCCTTAAAAATCAAATAAGAATGGTAGAGATAAAATTGGGAAAAGAAATAACAGCAATGGCAGAATATTATGAAAAGAGAAGTAACTTGATAAAATAAAGAGATGAAATGAGCAGGTGATATTTGTACCAGATATTCAAGGCTGTTTCAATATTAGTTAAACTATAAGTATATTTGACTATATACAGAAGAAAAAACAAATAAAAAGTCATATGGTTCTGTCAATAGAGGAAGAAAAAGCATTTGACAAAATGCATAAGTATTCTTATTAGAAACACTAGAAAATATAGAAATAAGTGGATTCTTTTTTGAAATGGTATTATCTACAACTAAGAGCAAATATTTTCTATATAGGGATCAAGTAGATGCCTTTCTAATTATATCAGGTTTAAATCAAGTCTATTCATTATCAACACTAATATTCAACATTGTACTTTAAATGTTAGCTATAGCAGCAAGAGAAGAAAAAGCAAATGAGGGGATACAAATACAAAATGAAGAAACAGAACTATCACTCTTGGCATAAGATATTATGGTATACTTAAAGAATTGTAAAAATCTAAAAAATATTAAAAATCTAAAACCCTAAAATAATCTAAAACTAGTAGAAATAATTAAAGGCTTTAGCTAATTTGTTCGACATAAAATAAACCCAAATAAATCATCTGCATTTCTATATCTTAAAAAAATAGTGAGAGATGAAAAGAGAAATTCCTTTTAAAAAAACTGCAGATTTTATAACATAATTAGGAGTCTAACGAACAAGACAAACACAAGGACTATATGAATACAATACAATACAATTATAGAACATTTTTCACACACATAAGGACTGATATAAACAATTGGAGAAATATTAATTTCTCTCTGATAATCTGAACCAATACACCAAATAAGACAATTACATTTAAATTAATGTAGTTAAGTACCACATCAATAAAATTATTGCTGAATTATTTTATACCAATAGAAATAATTAATACCATAACTGTATCTGGATGAACAAAAAGTCAAGAATACCAAAAGAAATGAGCTTTCATAAAGTGTGAACAAAAGCATTCTATTCAAACTCTAATTTCAAATATATTACAAAGAGGTAAGCATCAAAACATTCTGGTATAAGCTAAGAGATCGAGCTGTGCATCAGTGGAATAGATTAGTTGCTAAATTCACAATAGTAATTTAGTTTTTTTTTAAATAAATGCAAAGATATAAGATTTAGGAACAAGAAGCCAACATCTGAAAATTACAAGGAAAACTGGAGAGCACATTGGCAAAAACTAGACACAGACCAACATCTCATGATTTAGACACAAAGAATGATATCATAAGCAAATTAGGTGATTGTGGAAAATTTTACCTATAAGATCATGGACAAAAAAATAGTTTATGAAAAAGAAGATATAGAGAGGATCACAGCAAGCAAAATGCATAAATCTGATTATATGAAATTAAAAATGTCTTGCACAAAGTCAATGCATGAAAAATTACAAAAAAGCAGGAAACTGGGGTGGGGGGGGCTTGCTATAAATTTCTTGGATTAAAAAAACTGAGCGAAATTTATAAGAATAAAATTCATTCCCAATTGATAAATGGTCACATAATATGAACAGGGAGTTTTCAGAAGAAATCAAAGCTAGCAAGAGTCACATAAAAGTGTTCTAAATCATTATTGATCAGAGAAATGCAAACTATAACAACCCTGTGATACCACCTCTAACCTATCAAATTGGCTAACATTATGGAAAAGTAAAACATAAATGCTGGAATGGATGTGGAAAAATTGGGACACTAAAACACAAAAGCACTGAAGTTGTGAACTGGTCCAACCATTCTGAAGAACAAGTTGGGCCTATTCCCAAAGGGCTATAAAATTATGCATACCTTGTCACCTGTCAATACTGCTACTAGGTCTGCATCTCAAACAAATCAAGGAATAGAGGAAAGGGCTTATATGAAAATATACACACATATCACATATTAAATATTCATATATACATGCATAGAGACAAACACAAATTTGTGTGTGTGTATATATGTATACACATATGTATACACACACACATATTCTCAGTAGCTCCTTTGGTGGTGACAAAGAATTGGAAATTTAGGGGATAAAAATCAGCTGAGAAATAGTTGAAAATTTATGATGTATGATTGTGATGGAATACTATTGGGCTATAAAAATGACACATAGAATGATTTCAGACAAACCTGGGAAGATCATTATAAACTGATGCAAGGTGAAGTAAGTAGAATCAAGAAAGCATTGTATACAGTATCAGTGATATTGTAACAATGATAAAATGTGAAAAACCTAGTTACTCTTATCAACACAATGATTCAAGATAATTCCAAAGGACAAATGGTGAAATACTGTATTTACCTTCAGAGAGAGGTCTGATGAACTTTGAGTGCATGTTGTTTAATGCTGTTTTTGCTTTCTTTGTGCATGTTGTTTGTTTTGTTTTTAGTTTAGCTTCAGTTTCTTTTTTTGCAATATGGTTAATATGGAAAAAATTATGATATCACATGTATAACTG
This sequence comes from Trichosurus vulpecula, assembly GCF_011100635.1. Classification (NCBI taxonomy): domain Eukaryota; kingdom Metazoa; phylum Chordata; class Mammalia; order Diprotodontia; family Phalangeridae; genus Trichosurus; species Trichosurus vulpecula. The sequence goes on along the minus strand of NC_050573.1, from coordinate 318,386,235 downwards.
ATATCATATTTCTTGCCTTCTAAATAGGTGAGGGAGGGCTGGGAGGAAGGGAAATAATTTGTAAATAAAAATCAAGAAAAAGATGAAAAGGAGAAAAACAAACCAAGTATTATTTCCATAATATTCCCCTCCTCTTATGCTACCAAAAGTATTTTTATGTATTTTAATGAAATTATCTGGATTTATAGCTTACAATAAATTAGAAGACTCTAATTAAAAAGTGAGTAGTGTGGCATTCTAGATGCACACACATTTGCATCAGAAATTGTCCCAGATTCTGTATTTGTGTTCTGGCAAAATAAATTTTAAAAATAAAAATATTATAACATAAAACTGTATTGATGTAAAAAAGAAATTGTACCAGAAATGTTGTGAAAAGAAAACAGATGAGCTGAAAAGACAAAAAGGGAGGGTCTGGAGCCATTAGTACTAAGGCAAAACTCTGTAAAAGTCGGTAGTTCTTGAGATCACTGCACTACAACAGAATGTAATAATTGATTTTATTCCATTCAGAGAAAAGTCAACCTGTGTTCATAATACTCTGTTTAATAAGTCAATCAAAAATGTCCCATAATTTTCAGAGAATTTTGTCTCAAAAATATTGAGAATAACAGTATGAGGACATGATACATAGGTTTTTCATATACATATCATATATATATATATATATATATATATATATATATATATATATATATATATATATGTAGCTATGAAATACAGCAATTATTGAGGTTAGTGTAAATTTCCAGGAAGCAAGAATTGGCTGATGTTTGGGACATCCCAAGGAAGACCTGGCTATGGATATGTCTACAATAGAGTCTCAGGGAATGTCTAGGATGATTTATTTGCTTCTGTTGTTGTACTTTTTGTTGTTGCTGATGGTATATAACATATGGTTAACAAGAAAAAATGAAGTATGTATCCTAATAATAGGGTATACCTTTGACCTTACAGGTTTTACTGAAACTTAATGGGATACAATTTAAGAGTAGAGCATAGCAAATGCTTTGGTTTATTTAAAACATACCTTCAAACTTTTAAGTATGAAAGATTGAATAATGTGAAAACCTCTTCATGTTGAATTTGTTTTATTATAACCTTTATTATAGAGGTATTTGTGCATGGTTTAGGTACAGTGATTTGAACCAGTAAAAATTATGGGACATTTTTTATTTGAACCAGTAAAGAGCAAGAGATTGAAAATACAAAACAGGAGGGGCAGAGCCAAGATGGTGCTGTGAAAGGAGGGACATACTGCAGCTCTATCACAAATTCTGTAAGATACCTCTAAAAAGTGAATCTGAGCCAATTTGAGAGAGTTAGAAGCCAGTAGACTGAGTGGGGCAGGAGTGCCAAGTGCACAGAATGGCACCAGACCACACTAAACAGAAGCAACAGAGGAACCCAGTCAGCACACCAGTCTGGGAGAGCACTGGGCTCACAAAACATGGGAGCAGGAGTAGGCCTGGGGTGGAAGTACTGGGTATGGCATCCATTCCCTGGCCTCTGAACCCAGGGCAGGAGTCTATCAAAGGTACAGGAGACACCAGTGAAGATCCACTTTAGAAAGCAGGGATTAAAAAAAAACATCATAAAAACACAAACCAGGAAACCAAAGACTATTGATTCTTATTGTGGAGACAGGGAAGATCAAAATATTAATTCAGAAGAGGACCCCATTGACACTACACTCACATCTGAAACCACAAAAGGGAATGTGAACTGGTCTCCAGCCCAAAAAACATTCCTGGAAGAACTCAAGGACTTTAAAAACCAAATTATGGAGGTAAAAGGAAAAAAAGGGAAAAATTCCCTGATGAGAACAAATGTTTAAAAAGTAAAATTGGCAAAATGGTCAAGGTGATTCAGAATTTAAATAGAATGTCTCATTGAAAAGTAAAATTAACCAAATGGAAAAGGAAGTACACAAGCTAAATGAAGAAAATAATATGCTAAAAATTAGGATTGGGCAAGGAGAAGTTAATGACTCCATGAGACACCAAGAATCAAACAAAATTTCAAGAATGAAAAAATAGAAGAAATGTGAAATGTCTGATTGGAATAACAGCTGACCTAGGAAATTGATCCAGGAGGGATAATTTAAGAACAATTGGTCTACCTGAAAGCCATGATGAAAAAAAGAGCCCGGACAGTATCTTCTAAGAAATCTTTAAGGAAAACTTCCCTGACGTCCTAGAACCAGAGGGTAAAATAGTCATCAAAAGAATCCAATCTTCACCCCTTGAAAGAGATCCCAAATAGAAAACTCCAAGGAATATTCCTCTCCAAGGAATAGCCAAATTCCAGAATTATCAGGTCAAGGAGAAAATACTCTAAGCAGCCAGAAAGAAGCAATTCAAATATCACGGAACTATAGTTAGGATTATGCAGGATCTTGCAACTTTTACATTAAAAGATTGGAGGAATTGAAATATGATATTCTGCAAGGCAAAGGAGATTGAAGTACAACCAAGTATCAACTGAACACTATTTTGTGGGCAAGGAAATGGAAATTTAATGAAATAAGGGAATTGCAGACCTTCCTGATGAAAAGGCCAGAGCACAATGGAAAATTTAATCTTCAAATACAAAACTCAAGAGAGACATAAAAATGTAAACAGGGGGAAAAGCTATGTTATTCAATAAGAAAATAATTTACATCCCTATATAGGATTAAATTGATTTATATATGTCAAATATGTATCAATCTTGATAATGGTACAGATACCATGACAATTGAAAGGGATATACATAGACTGAGGGTGTCAGTATAAAATAACTGATGTGATGATAAAAATCATAATTAAGGGGTGCAAAGGAATGTTCTGGGAGAACAGTAAGAGAAGGTAGAAAAGGGTAAATTATGCCACATGAATAGGCACAAAAACATTGAAGGAAAGAAGGGAGGGAGAAAAGCAGTGTTTGAGCTCTACTCTCATTGGATTTGGTTCAAGGAGGGAATAACATACTCTGATAAGTATAGAAATCAAATTATTCTTACAGGCAATAGGAAGAGAAAGGGGAAAGGAAAGGGGGGGGGGTGTATAGAAGTGATGGAACAAGTAGCAAGCAGAAAAGGGTAAGATATGGGAGGGGAGTTAATACAGAGGGTAAAGTTCATGATGTTTGTCTTTTTCCTGCCTTCTAATGTTGATCTCAGCTTCTGGGGCTCAGGGGCCTCTGTCCCAAGCTTCTTTTGTTGGGAACTGTGGGGCTTTGAGTGCTATCATCTGTACAGCGCAGGTGGTAACAGCCATTGTCTGTGCTTGTGTCTGCCATTTGTGGGGTCCTGGTGTTGATGTTTGCTAGCTCCACCCCTCTGGGCCCTGCTGGGCCACCTTTCTTCTTCCACTAGTCTCCTTCTGCCACCACAAGAAGGGCCCTCTCCCCAATTTCTCTCACTAAAATACTACTGAAGCCCCCTTTTGGCCCCTCTATTTCAGATTTATCCCAAGGGAGTATTACCTGGTTGAGGAAGGGAGGGAGAACTGATTTACCTGGCCATCTTGGCTCCCAGAAGTTCAAGACGACTAGTTTCAAACCTTTGGACTCTGGGCTGGAGGCCTTGGGGGAAGCTGCTTCCACAGCCTCAGGCTCTGCCCTGGTATCTCCCATAACTCACATCCTAGGCTGAGAGGCCTAGGGCTTGATCGCTGCTGTAGCTGGTACTTCTGCCCTGGGCCTGCTTGCTGGGTTTCTCTGCTGTTTGTGGTTGGTGTGGTCTGGTGCCGTTCTGTGTGCCCTCCTGTTCTCTCAGTCTACTAGTGGCTTCTAACTCTCTCAAACCTGCTCAGATTCACTTTTTTAGAGGTATCTGACAGAATTTGTGAGAGAGCTCTAGTAGTTCCCTCCTTTCACCGTGCCTTGTTGGCTCTGCACCCTGCCCCCCATAAGATTTCTTCAGGAAGCTGTTAAGTAATAAAGAGATATTTAAAATTATTTTTTTTGTTATTGTTGCTCTTAAAAAGAGAAGAAACTTTCAGCAAATTAGAAACAATTATTTTAAAGAAAATTTTGGAAAGAATGTAACTGAGTCTTAAAAGAGTGAAATGCAAGCTATTTGGTAGACATACTGATTTCTTTTATATCTCTACACACACACACACACACACACACACACACACACACACACACATGCCAATCGTTATGGCTACTGCAAGTCCCATACAAAAAACACCCATGCTTTAAAGTTTTTATACTATCTTTTTCTTAAAAGGATATGATTCTTTTAAAATTTTACGTTAACCAAAGGGAGCCCAAATGAGTGCTTGGATATTTTTTCAATCAGAATTATCCAGGAAAGTGATTTGATCCTCTTTATGCATATAGGAATCCCAATTCAAAGGATTAAGGTTTAATTTGAAGATACTGTACTGAAAGAATACATATGCTTAAAAGAATCAGGTGAGTATGTCTCCCCATCCCCTCACCCCCATTTAACTACAAAGCACATATAAATAAATCATATTTGGAATCTTTTTTTTTCTATTTCACAAATATGCATTATTTTATTTTGTAAGAAAACAGAGAGATCCCAAACACCTTTAAGAAAAAAAATTCAAAATTGTTTTCTCCAACTGTACAAGTTCTTGCCATGTACATCACAAACCCAATTAGAAAAATAATGTTGGCTCTTAATGATGATTACTCAAAATTTTTAAATCTTACTGAGAATTACATTTAGTTTAGAATTTATTCTCAATTTGTAACCTCCAGCTGGTAGCTATCTCTTTGCCATGCAACTTTGACTAAAAACAATCCCCCTTCAGTAGCTACCTCTTTAACAAGAACCTTTACCATGCAAGCCACATATAAAAGTCATTAAATTTAGTAGGCTCATTGCTTTTAAACAAAGCCATATGGTATTCTTAGCCTGAAAATTCTAATTGAAGTAAATGAGGTTTCCTTTTTTTCGGTAGAAAACACTTTGGAAAATCTAGCATTTCAAGCAAATATATGTCCAACTCAATGCTTTTAACTCAAGAGAACCATCACTGAATACCTTATTTTTATAGTCTCATTGATACTAGAACAAAATAACAAAACTGCTTCCTGCTGTACAAAGTAACTTTGAAATTAATGATAATGGTATTTCTTATATTTCAATGTAGCTTTTCATGTTCTCTCTAATTGAATTTCTCTGTAGATTTTGTCGCAGTAACTTTAGCTATGTCATGGACTAAATGAGAAGTATATAAGTGCTATAGAAATGGTGCTTTTTTAAAAAAAATTGTCAACATGATAGTCTTGTATCAATATAGGAGAGCAAAGTTTAATGTAGGCATATCTCATTTAATGAAATCTATATGAATACAACAGGGTGGTATAATGGCAAATTTACTTGATTTGCTGTCAGAAGATATGATATAGATTCTTGCATTCAATATTTATAGTTGTGTAACATGAGACAAGTCTAATACCTTCATAAGCTTTCTCATCTTTGAAATTATAACAGTAACATTTGCAATATTTGTTTCATGGTGTTGTGAAAATTATTTTTTTACAAATTTTGCTATACTTGCAATTGTAAGTAAGTACTATTGTATTACTTTGTATTACTTATTTTACAGGATTATCATCTTAATCAAATGGTGTCATGTATGCAAAGAATTTTATAAATATAAACTAATTCAATTATAAACAGGTACGTAAAACTTTCATTTTTACCAATTAAATCCTAAATGTATAAAAGGGTATAACTATTTGAAGAAAAAGTGTAGGATATTTTGGTAAAGTTGTCCACTGTTTAGTGAAGCAAATAATCAGTCCCTTTTTATTTTTTTGTCAATGCTGAATTATATACCTTTTCCTCAATTTAATGAAGATGCACCTACATCAATGAAAGTTAAATTGTATGAAATAACAATCTCCCTTTATGACAAACTCTATTTTCACATAGAAGACTCAATAACGTTAACATTCTTTTTCATATTGTAAACATTATCAATCTATTTCTTACCCTAAAGTATAATATTCAAAAAGAAAAAAAAAGGTAAAGTCTACATTCTCTCAGAATAAATATTTAAATGATTTTCATGGTTTATTAAGCCTATGAAACTGAATGTATATGCATACACATATGCATTTTATGCTCCTTTCTTGACTAGTTTAAAATAAATAAGAAGCTTTGAAAGAAAGTTACTGTATCTACTATGCATGCATGTGTATGTATATGTATATATGTATGTATGTATGTACATATGTATGTGTATCTATATATCTATATATATATATGCATATGTGCATATAAATGTGTTTGTGCTTGTGTAGCATTCAAAAAGTAATATATCTGCTAAAGTTCACCTTAATTTAATGTATTTGTAGAGATAATTAGAATACTGGGTCTGTTCATTAACATTTCAAATCTCATTTAAATGTAAATTGTAATATTCTCTTTTGTGCAACAGTGGGTAGTTAAGAGTCTTTCATGAGTAATAAATAATTTGTTCCTCATTTGCCATAAAAACAGATACATAACTGTATAAAAGCTGGATAACAGAAATAGTTAAAAGTTATCTTTCTGGAAGGGAGATTTTAAACAGCAACATTTTCTCCATTATTGTACATTTTAAATGTACAAGGTCTTGCATATTTCAATATATTTACTATTATTGACTCTTCTTTTTATTCATAATGAAAGTAGAACTACAAAAATCTTTAAATAAGATGACATGATTACTTGTATATGGTTTTATACTATTCTTTTTATATTAATTCCAATTAGGAAAAAGTATGATAGACACAGTTGCTTCCAAATCGAATTCAAATACTTGAAAAGCCTTCAATGTTAAAATAACATAGGAAACCTATAAGCTATGTTCATAAATAAATCACATTTTAAGACTCTTTAATTAAAGTGGTAATTTGAACCAATTTCACAATTCTCTTTGTATTTTTTTTTCCTTTTTTTTTAATTTAAATTTATTTATTTGACATATTCAGTTTTCAGCATTGGTTTTCACAATAGTTTGAATTACAAATTTTCTCCCCATTTCTACCCTCCCCCCCACTCCAAGATGGCATATATTCTGGTTGCCCTGTTCCCCAGTCAGCCCTCCGCTCTATCACCCCCCTCCCCTCTCATCTCCTTTTCCCTTCCTTTCTTGTAGGGCAAGATAAATTTCTACGCCCCATTGCCTGTGTATCTTATTTTTTAATTGCATGCAAAAACTTTTTTTTGTTTGTTTTTGAACATCTGATTTTAAAACTTTGAGTTCCAAATTCTCTCCCCTCTTCCCTTCCCACCCACCCTCCCTAAGAAGTCGAGCAATTCAACCTAGGCCACATGTGTATCATTATGTATAACCCTTCCATAATACTCATGTTGTGAAAGACTAACTACATTTGGCTCCTTCCCAACCCATCCTGCTTTATTGAATTTTCTCCCTTGACCCTGTCCCCTTTCCAAAGTGTTTGTTTTTGATTACCTTCACCCCCATCTGCCCTCCCCTCCATCATCCCCCCCCTTTTATTTTTTTTTCTTCCTCCCTCGTCTTTACTGTGGGGTAAGATACACAACTGAGTATGTATGGTATTCCCTCCTCAGGCCAAATCTGATGAGCACAAGGTTCACTCATTCCCCCCTCACCTGCCCTCTCCCCTCCTCCCACAGAACTGCTTCCTCTTGCCACCTTTATGTGAGATAATCCACCCCATTCTATCTCTCCCTATCTCCCTCTCTCAGTATGATGCTCTCTCATCCCTTAATTTCATTTTATTTCTTTTAGATATCTTCCCTTCATCTTCAACTCACTGTGTCACACGTATATATATATATATACACACATAGATATATACATACATACACATTCACTTATATATATATATACATAAACATATATATATATGTATATATATGCATATTCCCTTCAGCTACCCTAATACTGAGGTCTCATGAATCATCCATGTGCTCTTTCCATGTAGGAATGTAAACAAAACAGTTCAACTTTAGTAAGTTCCTTGCAATTTCTGTTTCTTGATTACCTTTTCATGCTTCTCTTGATTCTTATGTTTGAAAGTGAAATTTTCTATTCAGTTCTGGTCTTTTCACTGAGAAAGCTTGAAAGTCCTCGATTTTATTGAAAATCCATATTTTGCCTTGGAGCATGATACTCAGTTTTGCTGGGTAGGTGATTCTAGGTTTTAATCCTAGCTCCATTGACCTCCGGAATATCGCATTCCAAGCCCTTCGATCTCTTAATATAGAAGCTGCCAGATCCTGGGTTATTCTGATTGGGTTTCCACAATACTCAAATTGTTTCTTTCTGGCTGCTTGCAGTATTTTCTCCTTGATCTGGGAGCTCTGGAATTTGGCGACAATATTCCTAGGAAATTTCTTTTTTGGATCTATTTGAGGAGGCGATCGATGGATTCTTTCAATTTCTATTTTGCCCCGTGGCTCTAGAATATCAGGGCAGTTCTCCTTGATAATTTCTTGAAAGATGATATCTAGGCTCTTTTTTTGATCATGGCTTTCAGGTAGTCCAATTATTTTTAAATTATCTCTCCTGGATCTATTTTCCAGGTCAGTGGTTTTTCCAAGGAGATATTTCACATTATCTTCCATTTTTTCATTCCTTTGGTTCTGTTTTATAATATCCTGGTTTCTCATAAAGTCACTAGCTTCCACTTGCTCCAATCTAATTTTTAAAGTAGTATTTTCTTCAGTGGTCTTTTGGACCTCCTTTTCCATTTGGCTAATTCTGCCTTTCAAGGCATTCTTCTCCTCATTGGCTTTTTGGAGCTCTTTTGCCATTTGAGTTAATCTGTTTTTTAAGGTGTTGTTTTCTTCAGTGTATTTTTCAGTATTTTTTTGGGTCTCCTTTAGCAAGTCATTGACTTGTTTTTCATGGTTTTCTCGCATCTTCTCATTTCTCTTCCCAATTTTTCCTCTACTTCTCTAACTTGCTTTTCCAAATCCTTTTGAGCTCTTCCATGGCCTGGGACGAGTTCATGTTTTTCTTGGAGGTTTCTGTTGTAGGGTCTTTGACTTTATTAATTTCTTCTGTCTGTATGTTTTGGCCTTCTTTGTCAGCAAAGAAAGAATGCAGAGTCTGAGACTGAATCTCGGTGCGTTTTCGCTGCCTGGCCATAATCCCAGCCAACTAACTTGACCTTTGAGTTTTTCAGTGGGGTATGACTGCTTGTAGACTACAGAGTTCTATGTTCCATGTTTGGGGGGGAGGTGCCAGCTCTGCCGCACCAGCACTGCTCCTTCCCCAAGGACCCCCAACCCAAACTGGGCTCAGATCTTTGGCAGGCTGTGCACCCCTGCTCTGATCCACCACTTAATTCCTCCCACCAGGTGGGCCTGGAGCCAGAAGCAGCAGCAGCAGCTGTAGCTGCCCCACCTCCACTGCCCCCGGGGCTGGAAGCCGAACTGCAAACTCCTTCCACTCCCACAGCTTTTCCCACTAACCTTCTCAGCAGTCCTTTGTGTTTGTGGGTTGAGAAGTCTCGTAACTGCCTCAGCTCACTGAATCAGTGCGCTAGGGCCCCCTTCGCCCGGCTTCTGGTCTGGATGGTCCAAGTCGCTCAGGCTGGGCTCTGCTCCACTCCGTTCCCAGCTCCCAGCTCCGCGCGGGATAGACCTCACCCATAGACCATCCAGGCTGTCCTGGGCTGGAGCCCTGCTTCCCTCTGCTGTTCTGTGGGTTCTGCCGTTCTAGAATTGGTTCAGAGCCATTTTTTTTAAATATAAGTTAATACTTTTTATTAAAATTTTTTTTATAAATTTCTTTATTTATTTTTAGTTTACCACGCACGGTTCTACATAGTTTTGAGTTCCAGGTTTTCTCCCCTCCGTCCCCCCTCCCTCCCCAAGACGGCATGAAGTCTCATATAACTGTCATGTATAACTTCGCATTGAATTAATTTATGCACTAGTCAAGTCATGGAGAAGAATTTTGACCAATGGAATGAATCATGAGAAAGAAGAAACAGAACCAAAAAAAAAAACAAACCCCAAAAACAAAAACAAAAGAGAAGCAGAAAAGGCGAGCATGTAGTGTGCCTCAGTCTGTATTCAAACTTCGCAGTTCTTTGTCTCGATGAAGATAGCATTCTCCATCGTGAGTCCCCTGGAGTTGTCCTTGCCCCTTAGGTTGCTGAGAAAAGCGCAGTTTGTCAGGGTTGGTCATCATGGAATCCATATATCTGTGGCTGTGCACAACGTTCTCCTGGCTTCAGAGCCATTTTTTATAGGTTTTTGGAGGGGCTCGGCAGGGAGCTCAGGCTGGTCCCTGCTTTCCAGCCGCCATCTTGGCTCCGCCCACCTCTTTCTATTTTTTGAGACATAAAAAGTAACTTGTTGATTTTAAATTAAATTTCCTGTCATGGGGGTGGGGCTTCAGCAGATTCTCAGTTACTTTCTTGGTCTCCATAAAACATTTATACATCAGGAGCCTTGCTATTAACAAGAACCTTTATATACCACAGCAAAAAATAAATATTCTTTAGGAATTACTCTGCATATTGTCAGAAGACATATTTTGGTTACTCATATGTTAGGAATGATTGAAGAAACTAGACATGATTATTCTGAAAAAGAGAAAGCTATTGAGAGGGAAGATGTCTTTAAATACTTGAAACTTTCATGAGACAGAGAACATACTTCTGTCCTATGAAGCAACATAAAAATGGTGAAATTACAAGGAAGATCATGCAAATTCCATACAGCCAACAATTAGAACTATTCAAAAACACATGGGGTAAGGCCATAATGGTGGGTTCAACTCTATAGAGAAAGAAAGGACCCATAACCTGGGTTCTACAAGTTTTGTGCCTGGAATTTCATTGTATCCATCAACTTAGATTACAGAAAAACATATCATTATTTTTTATAACTGCAAACTAAAATTTAGCATTTTTTTTGAAATTATGAATACCAGCACCATGCCACAATAGTATTAGTTATACTGAAGTCTTATTAACCAATAAAAATCACATATCATAAATATAATTTACATTTCACATGATTTTGAAATTATTGTAATTATTAGAAATGCTGCTAGGCCATATTTTATCATTGTTTTCTTATTAAGTATTTCAATAAAAGTAATTTCCTTGGTAATCCTATTTACTTTATTGTAAGGCCTTGTACTCTCCAATTACCATCATCACAGATTACTCTCCCTACTGCTAAACAAAGCTGGGGAAAAGTATAAAACTGTGTGACTGGATATGCAACAGTTTTTGTTACATAACCTCAGTTAACCTTCTGATAAGGCAAGACAATCCTTTGACCCTTTCCTAATTGATTCATTGAGCCACTTACTAGGGTCCATTTAAAAAACTGTCACTCATCAAGTGTATGATGTCTCCACATCCCCCACCTCCTCAGTTAAGGACTTTGTTCCATATTTTGCTGAATATGACGAGGTGATTCATGAAGAATTTTCAATTTTCTCTTCTTCAGCACTCCCCATCTTATATTGCTCTCATCTACTTCCCTAATATTTCTTCTTCCATCCTTTTCCCACACAAAGAGGTGGTTCTATTTTTTTTTTTGCTTTTTTGCACTTAATAGTATTTTGTTTTTTCCAATTATATGTAAAGAGAGTTTTCAAAATTCCTGTTGATTTTTCTACATTCATGTAATATTGTAAGTTCCAAATTTTTCTCCCCGTCTTCCCACCCCTCAAGATAACAAGCAATTTGTATAGGTTTTAAATGTACAATCATGTTATCCACATTTCCACATTAGTTGTGCTGTGAAAGAAGGATAACAACAAAAGGAAAAGAGAAAGAAAAAACAGTAAAAAAGTAAAAATACTATGTTTCAATCTGCATTCAGACTCCATAGTCCTTTCTCTGGATGTGGACAGTATTTTCTACCATGAGTCTTGGAATTGTCTTAGATTACTCTATTACTGAGAAGACCTAAGTCTATCATAGTTGATTATCACACAATGTTGTTACTGTGTACAATATTCTTCCAGTTCTGTCCACCTAACTCAGCAGCAATTTGTTTAAGTCTTTCCAGGTTTGTTTGTTTTTCTGAAATCTCCTTACTCCTTATTTCTTATAGAATACTAGTATTTTATTACATTAGTGTGCCTCTTTATGTACTGTGTTATAATTTCCTTGTTACTACACTGAGGTGTGCTTACTGTTTTTGGAATGTAATTGCTACTATATAGAATTGTAGGCATTCATTCTCAGACTTGATCCTCTGGAGTCTAAATAAATGTTATACTTCTGTCTTCTACATAAAGAGGTTTTCATACTTTGTGATTCTGAACCATTCAGGCATGTTCATGGTCATCCTCAGCATCATGAGTATTGCCTTACTGATAAAAGAATTTTTTTTTTTATAGATCAGACATGAATGAAAATGCATTAAATAGCAAATATTCTTTGGAAAAATCAGTTACTTTAATATTATACATACTATTATCAGATTAGGGATAATAGGAGACTTTGGCTTTCAGTAATACTAATTTTAAAAGGTTAGACATTTTAAAAACCCTGACTTGATTTCACCTTTTTGAGTCTTATGGAAACTGCAATAAAGACATTCTTCTCTTCCCAAAACTCCTTATGGATTTATGGTCCAATGTGAAGGGGTAGATAGACGGACAATTAATTGTGTTTTCTGCCTCTTTCTGGGAGTATTAACTGGGCAGTATTTTTTTTGATCGCTAGGTATGTTTCAAGGCAAAGTTAAGAGCAGAAAAAGCAATGTAACAATTTAGAATCAAAGGATGTAGAACCAGAGAAGATTCTAGGAGTTACTTACCATGAATCATTGATTCCTTTGATGATGAAATACAGTAACCAGAGGGCAAAATAAACAAACAAATAAACTTCACATAACCAAAAAAAAAGCTTTGATTCCAAACTGCATTCTTTAGACTACTCCCAAAGCAATTGTCTTTCCATAAATATCACAAAAAATGCTTGGATCCTCTTTCAGAAAAGAAAGAAATGATTGAGATATAAGAAAAGTAAATTCACTTTTCATGCCAGAATTCTAGTATTACTGCTGATGACTAGATATGTTTTCTTTTTTTGTTCTTCTTTCTATTTTTTTAAATTTTTTCCCTTATTACATGTTTTTTAAATTTATTTTTTTTAAATTTTTCCCAAGGTACATCTAAAAACAATTTAAACATTCACTTGTAAAACTTTGAGTTCCAAATTCTTTCCTTCCCTTCCTCCCCACCCCACACCCTCATTGAGAATTCCAATAACTCAATATAGGTTATATGTGAATAGTCATGCAAAACACTTCCATAAGTCATGTTGTGAAAGACTAAATATATTTGCCTCAATCCTATCCCACCCCCATTTATTCTGATCTCTCCTTTTATCATGTCTTTCCTCAAAAGTATTTTTCATCTGACTACCCTGTCCCCAAATCTGCCCTTCCTTCTGTCACCCTCCCCTTCTCTTATCCCCTTCTCCTCTACTTTCCTGTAGGGTAAGATCGATTTCTATACCCAATTAAGTGGGTGTAGTATTCCCTTTTGAGCCAATCTGATGAGAGCTGCTTGAAATATTTTCTCTTTACTTGTGAACTAGGGAATTTGGCTATAGTATTCCTGGTAGTTTTCATTTTAGGATCTCAAATTTGTTGCCATTTCAGATACCAGATTGATACCAGTGGATTCTTTCCACTTCTATTTTAGCCTCCGATTCTAGAATGTCAGGGAAGTTTTCCCTCATAAGTTTTTTGAAAAATGATGTCTAGGCCCTTTTTCATCATGGCTTTCAGATAGTCCATTTTTTTCCAATTATCTTTCCTGGATCTATTTTCCAGGTCAGTTGTTTTTCCAGTGAGATACTTCACATTGCCTTCTATTTTTTTTTCTTTCTTTTGCTTTCTTTTTTTTATAATTTCATGATTTTTCATTAAGTCATTAGCATCCATTTGCTCCATTCTAATTTTTAAGAAATTATTTTCTTCAGTGAGCTTTTGAATCTTCTTTTCCATTTGGCCAATTCTGCTTTTCAAGGCATTTTCCTCATTGGCTTTTTGGACCTCTTTTTCCATTTGGGTTAGTGTATTTTAGGGTATTGTTTCCTTCACTATTTTTTATGTCTCCTTTAGCAAGCTGTTGACTCATTTTTTAATGATTTCCTTGCATCATTCTCATTTCTCTTCCCAATTTTTCCTCTAATTCTCTTATTGATTTTCAAAATCCCTTTTAAGGCCTTCAATTTCCTGTGACCAATTCATATTATTCTTGGAGGCTAGACTGTGCTCCTCTCTCACCCAGATCCAACAGACCTTCCCTGCTTATATTCTAAGTTGTCTTGGGGTGGACATTTGTGTCACTGTGTTTTTGTGGGTTCTGCTGCTCTAGAATTTGTTTAGAGTCATTTTGAAGGTATTTGGAGGGGTTTGGGGGAAAACTTAGTAGAGTCCCTGCCAAGTCATCTTGGCTTTGCTCTGGATGTGTTTTCTGTTTACATTGTTAAATATTTATTCCATATACATACAGCATACTCCATATTTGAATTCTATGCATGGATAGATCTTGTTATGTTTTGCTTTATTTTAAGGAAGGTTTAGATAATGCATCTCACTATTATACTTTATGGCATTATTCATTAAAATTTTAAGTGCCTTTTATTCTCATTAAATTAGTAACCAGAATTTTCTTTAGCCCCCTCCCACTTCACTGTACAATGTCATAACTAAAGGTGATTCCCGACAAAGAGATTTCATTTTCAATTGTTGATCAGTAACTCTTCTTCAACTTCTAGTCTAACCTAGTATTAGTTTGTTCTTCCAAGTTCATACTTAAAGATAAGTGAATATTCTTATCAGCCAGCATAAGCATTTAGTGATCTCAGTAGTGATCTTCATCATCATTATCATCATTATTATTCTAGTTGTCTGTGGCTAACACTTATATATGGTATAACCCAATATTCCAAGTTTTATGCTGTAAAGGCTCAAAGCTGCTCTAAAACATTTAGAATACCTTCTATGGTGTTTCAATATTTGCAAAGTATTTTATTTGCATTATTTTATTTGATTCTCATAACTGTAATTCTGTAATAAAGCTATTATTGACACAGTAAAAATAGATAAAATAGGAGGAAGAGCCAAGATGGCACAGTGAAAGGAAGGAAATACCAGATCTCTCTCACAAATTCTGTCAGATTCCTCTAAAAAAGTGAATCTGAGCAGATTTGAGAGAGATTGAAACCAAGAGTAGCCTGAGAGGGGTAGGAGAGCCAGGCACATGAAATGGGACCAGAATAAACCAACTGGGAAAAGCAGAGGAATACAGCCAGCATGCTAATCTGGGAGAGCACTGAGTAAGTGAAATGCTGGAGCAGGAACAGGCCCATGGCAGAGGTACTGGCAACAACCATGATCGAGCCCCAGGCCTCTCAGCCCAGAAGAAAAGTCTGTTGGAGTGCAGAGTTTGTGACTGCAGGAGCAGCTAGCCTGGGGGCCTTTAACCCACGGTCTAAAGGTTTGAAACTCACCTTCTTGAGCTTCCAGGATCCATGATGTGCAGGTTAAATGGCTCTTAACCCTCCCTTGAATAAACCCAGAGAATAATACCTCAGGAGAAACAGAGGAGCCAGAAGAGGGGCTTCAGTAGTGAGAGAAGTGGGGGAGAGGGTCTTTCCTGTGGTGGCAGAAGGAGACTAATGCAGGAAGAGAGGTGTCCCAACAGCCCTCACCTCAGCAGAACAACAAGAGTAACAGAGCCCCAAGGGGTGGAGCTAAGTAACATCAATGCCAGGATACCAGTCATGGCTTTGCACAGCCAGGGGAAGTGGCAGACACCAGCACAGGCAAGAGCTGAGACCACTCATGCTGTAGAATGATCCTGGGGAAGAGGAGACTCCCAACAATCACACCACTTCTCCCTCACACCACGAAAGACCATAGGCCATAGCACATAAAGCTAGGTCCCAACACAAGAAACTTGGAACAGGGCCCCCTGAGTGCCAGAAGCAGAGATCCATTTCAGAAACCTGGAGGAAAAGAAAATCCATGAAAAACAACAATAAGAAGCTTTCAAATACAATTGATTCATATTATGAAGATAGGGAAGATCAAAATACCAATTCAGAAGAGGGCAGCATGGACACTACACCCATATCTGAAATCTCAAAAGGGAAAGTGAACTGGTATCCAGAACAAAAAGCATTCCTGGAAGAACTCATGGAGGACTTTAAAAACCAAATTAGGGAGGTAAAAAAATGGAAAAAAGGGAAAAAGTCACAGACAAAAACAAATCTTTAAAAAGTAAAATCAGTGAATTGGTTAAGGAGAATCAGAATATAAATGGAGAAAATGTCTCATTGAAAAGTACAATTAATCAAATGGAAAAGGATTTAGAGAATATAAAGGAAGAAAACAAAACATTAAAAATTAGAATTGGGCAAATAGAAGGTAATGATTCTAGGAGACATCAAGAATCAGTCAAATAAAATCTAAAGAATGAAAAAATAGAAGAAAACATGAAATATCTGATTGGAAAAACAACTGTCCTAGAAAATAGATCTGGGAGAGAAAAACTAAGAATTATTGGTTTACCTGAAAGCTATGATGAAAAAAAAATGATCCTGGACAGTATCTTCCATTAAATCCTTAAGGAAAATTGCCTGCAGGTCCAAGAACCAGAGGATAAAATTATTATTGAAAGAATCCACTGATCAGCCACTGAAAATGATCCCAAATTTAAAACTCCAATAGATATTATAGCCAAATTCCAGAACTACCACTTCAAGGATAAAATACAGCAAGCAGCATGAAAGAAACAATTCAAATGTCATGGAACTACAGTCAGGATCATGCAAGATCTTTCAGCTTCTACACTAAATGACAGGAGAAATTAGAATATGATACTCTGAAAGGCAAAGGAGGTTGGATTACAATCAAGGATCAATTACCCAGGAAAATTGAGCACAATTTTCTAGGCAAGGAGATGGACATTCAATAACATAAGGGAATTCCAGATCTTCCTGATGAAAAGGCCAGAGCTCAAGGAAAATTTGATCTCCACATACAAAACTCAAGAGAGACAAAAAAAAAGTAAACAGGGGAAAAAAACCCTACTCAATAAAGCTAGTTAGTTAATCCTGATATAGGATTATTTAGTTTTATACATGTTTTATGTATGTCAATCTTGAGAATAGTATACTTATTATGACAATTGAAAGGGATATTCATAGACTGTGGGTATCAGTATAAATTAACTGATATAATGATAAAAGTATAATTAGGACGTATAAAGGGATAGCTCTGGAAGAAGAGGTAAGGAGGTAGTAGAAAAGGGTAAATTATGTCACATGAAGAGGCACAAAAACATATTGTAGTAGAGGGAAAGAAGGGAGGGAGAAGAGCAGTATTTGAGCTTTACTGTCATTGGATTTGGTTCAAGAAGGGAATAACATACCCAGATAAGTACAGAAATTTAAATTATCCTATAGGCAGTAGGAGGGGAAAGGGGAAAAAGGGAGGGGGATGGTCGGAAGGGAGGGAAGAAGTAGCAAGGGGAAAATGGTAAGATAAGGAAGAGGAATAAAGATGGAAGGTAAACTGAGGAAGGCAGCAATCAAAAGCAAAACTCTGTTGAGGAGTGGAAAGGGAAAGGGAGGAATAAAAGCATAAATGGGGGAGACAGGATAGAGAAAAAGACACAGATAGCAATCATATAGAAGAGAAGCACATCGGAGAATTGGTTAAAAACCATAATCCTAAAATATGGTGTTTACGAGAAACACATTTGTAACAGGGTGATACACACATGGCAAAAGTAAAAGGCTGGAGCAGAATATTGTGCTTCAGCTAAAGTAAAATAAAAAAGCAGGGGAGGCAATCCTAATCTCAGACAAAGCAAGAGCAAAGATAGATCTAATTAAAAGAGATAAGAAAGGACACTACATCCTGCTAAAAGGCACCATAAACAATGGAACAACATTATCATTTAACATAAATGCACCAAGTAGTATACCATGCAAATTCCTAGAGAAGAGGTTAAGGGAGTTAAAGGAAGAAATGCACAGCAAAACTATAATAGTGGAGGAACTCAACCTCCCCCTATCTGAACTTGATAAATCTAACCACAAAATAAACAAGAAAGAAGTTAAGAGGGCGAATAGAATTTTAGAAAAGGTACGTATAACAGACCTCTGGAGAAAACTGAATGGGGATAAAAAGGAATATACTTTTTTTTTCTCAGTGGTACATTGTACATACTCAAAATCTGACCATGTACTAGGGCATAAAAACCTCACAATCCAGTGCAGAAAGGCAGAAGTAGTCAAAGCATCCTTATCAGATCATGATGCAATAAAAATTATTTGTAATAAAGAACCATGGAAAAATAAGCTAAAATTAATTAGAAACTAAATAATCTAATTCTAAAGAATGAGTGGGCTAAAAAACAAATCAGAGAAACAATTAATATCTTCCTTCAAGAGAATGACAGTAATGAGACAACATACCAAAATTTATGGGATGCATCAAATGCAGCTCTCATGGGAAGTTTTATATTTCTAAATGCTTACATGAATAAAACAGAGGAAAAGAGATAAATTAATTTGACATGCAACTGAAAAAAACTAGAAAAAGAACAAAGTAAATATCCCCAATTAAAAACCAAATTAGAAATACTGAAAATCAAAGGAGAGATTAATAAAATTAAAATAAAGATAATTATCACATTAATAAGTAAAAGCAAGAGCTGGTTTTATGAAAAAAAAAACAATAACATTGACCAATCTTTGTTCAATTTGATTAAAAAAAGAAAGAAGAAAATCAAATTACCAGTATTAAAAATGAAAGGGTGAATTCACCTCCTATGAAGAGGAAATTAAAACAATAATTAGCCGTTATTTTGCCCAATTTTATGCCCAAAAATTTGACAACCTTGGGGATACGAATGAATAGCTATAAAAATATAAATTGCCCAGGTTAAAAGAAGAGGAAGTAAAATACCTTAATAACCCAATCTCAGAAAAAAAGATATTGAGCCAGCCATCAGTGAACTCCAAAGGAAAAAAATCTCCAGGACCAGGTAGCTTTACATGTGAATTTTATCAAACATTTAAAGAATAATTAATTAATATACTTTATAGACTATTTGGGAAAATACACGAAGAAGGAGTCCTACCAAATATGGTACTAATACCCAAACCAGGAAGAGTCAAAACAGAGAAAGAAAATTATAGATCAATTTCTCTAATGAAAATTGAAGCAAACATTTTAAATAAAATATTAGCAAAATGATGGCAGCAAATTATCACCAGAATAATAAACTATGACCAGGTACAATTTATTCCAGGACTGCAAAGCTTGTTCAATATTAGGAAAACTATGAGTATAACTGATCATATCAACCACAAAACTAGCAGAAACCATATGATCATCTCAATAGATGCAGAAAAAGCTAATGCAATAAAAAATGACAACTTTACCTAAATTAATTTATTTATCCAGTGCCATGTCAAACAAACTACCAAAAATTATTTTACAGAGCTGAATAAAATAATAACAAAATGCTGGAAGAATATCATCTGGAAGAACAAGAGTTCTAGAATACCTAGGGAATTAATGAAAAAAATGCTAGGAAAGGTGGCCTAGCCAACCCAGATATTAAACCTTACTATAAAGCAGCAGTCATCAAAACTATTTGGTACTGGCTAAGAAACAGAGTCATGGATCAGTGGAATAGGTTAGGTAAACAAGACACAGTAGTCAACTACTATAGCAATATACTCTTTGATAAACACAAAGAATCCAGCTTCTGGGCTAAGAATTCACTATTTCACAAAAACTGCTGGGAAAATTGAAAAATGGTATGGCATAGACCAATATCTTACACCATATACCAAAATAAAGTCAAAATGCTTTCATGATTTAGGAATAAAGCCTGACACTATAATCAGCTTGGGAGAACAAGAAATAGTTTACCTATCAGATTTATGAGAAAGCAAAGAATTCATGACACAAAAAAGATAGAGATCATTACAAAACACAAAGTGGATAATTTTGATTATGTTAAATTGAAAAGTTTTTGTATGATCAAAGCAAATGCAACAAAAATTAGGAGGGAAGGAAAAAATTGGGAGAAAATCATTACAGCTAGTGTCTCCAATAAAGGGCTCATCTCTGAAATATGCAGGGAACTGAGCCAAATACATACAAATACAAGTCATTCCACAATTGAGAAATGGTCAAAGAATATGAAAAGGCAGTTTTCAGAGGAAGAATTTAAAGATATCTACAGGCATATGAAAAAATGCTCAAAATCACTACTGATTAGAGAAATGCAAATCAAAACAACTCTTAGGTGCAACATCTCTCCTTTCAGATTGGCTAAAATGACAAAAAGGAAAATGATAAATGATAGAGAAGATGTGGGAAAATTGTAACACTGTTATGTTGCTGGTGGAGTTGTGAAGTGATCCAGCCATTCTGCAGAGCAATTTGGTACTGTGCCCAAAGGGCTATAATAATGTTCATACCCTGACAATACCACTTCTAGGGTTTTATCCCAAAGAGATCACTCAAGAAGGAAAGGGACCTATATGTACCAAAATATGTATTGTGGCTCTGTTTGTAGTAGGAAAGAATTGGAAATCAAAAGGACAAGCATCAATTGGGGAATGGCTGAACAGGTTGTGATATATGAATGTAATGGAATACTATTGTGCTATAAAAATGGGGAAGATAAGAACTTCATAATAACCTGGAAAAACCTACATGATATGATGGTGAGTGAGCGGAGCAGAACTAGGAGAACATTATACACAACAACAGATACATGGATTCTGTGATGACTAACCTTGCTAGACCTCACTCTTCCCAGTAATACAAGGGTCAAAGACAATTCCAAAGGACTCATGAAGGAGAGAGCTATCTACATCCATAGAAAGAAATATGGAGACTGAATGCAGATTGAGGCAAACTATTTCCACTCCTTTTGTTCCTCTTCTGTTTTTTTTTTTTTTTTTGGTTTTCTTTCTTCTTTCTCATGATTCATTCCATTGATCATAATTCTTCACAACTTGACTATTGCATAAATAATTTCAATGAGAAGTTATATGTAGAACATATATCAGATTCCATGCCGTCTTGGGGAGTGGTGGGGAAGAAAATCTGGAACTCAAAATCATGTGAAAATGAGTGTTGCAAACTAAAAATAAAAAATCTTAAATAAAAAAATAAAATAAAATACACACTTGCGAGATGGAAAAAAAATAATAGATAAAATGAGGCCCAGATAGGCAAAATATCTTACTGGCCATCATGCCTCCAGCAAAGACCAAATGTGGGAAAAAATTATTTTTGAGGGACAATATATTAGATGGTATAAATTCTTTTTTTTTTCCACACTCAACCACTTTAGTTTTTTTTTTTTTTTTAAACAGAAGCAGGAAAACAATTTATACTCGATGTCAATATTACAAAGAAGAACAATATTGAAGACTTTTATAAACTAATGAAGAATGAAATGAGAAGAGCTAGCAGAACAATTTTAAAATAAAAACAATACTGTAAAGACAAACAACTTTTAAAGCTTTAAAAACTAAATGAATAAAATGACCATTCATGATTCCACGTGACCAATGATAAAATATACTATTTCCTGACAGAAAGATTATAGATTTATGAACATAGAATGATACATTGAGACCTTTGTATATAATCAATTAGGGAATTTGGTTTTTTTTTATTGTAGTGTGTTTTTATTTATTCAGTTAAACATTTTCCAATAACCTTTTAAACCAGCTAGGATTTTGATGCCTCTGCTCTCCACCATCATTCTAGTTCTATACCCTCGCATCATATTTCAGTCTTCAATATATCCAGTCATTTGCCAAATCTTGTTCTTTCTATCTCCACAAAATCTCTTGCGTAGATCCTTTTTCCTCCACTCACACAGCCACCCCTTTAGGCCCTCATTCTCTTATACCTAGACTATTACAGTAGCCTCCCAATTGGTTTCCCTGACTTTTTTTTAATTTAATTTATTTATTTAACATATTTAGTTTTCAGCATTGGATTTCACAAGAGTTTGAATTACAAATTTTCTCCCCATTTCTATCCTCCCCCTCACTCCAAGATAGCATATATTCTGGTTGTCCAGTCAGCCCTCCCTTCGGTCACCCCACTCCCCTCCTCCCCTCCCATCCCCTTTTCCCTTCCTTTTTTGTAGAGCAAGCTAAAATTCTACTCCCCATTGACTGTGTATCTTATTTTCTAGTTGCATGAAAAACCTTTTTTTTGTTGTTTTTGAACATCTGTTTTGAAAAATTTTGAGTTCCAAATTCTCCCCCCTCCTCCCTTCCCACCCACCCTTCCCAAGAAATCAAGCAATTCAACATAGGCACATGTGTATCATTATGTATAACCCTTCCACAGTACTCATGTTGTGAAAAACTAACAATATTTTGCTCCTTCCCAACCCATCCCCCTTTATTGACTTTTCTCCCTTGGCCCTGTCCCCTTTAGAAAGTGTTTGTTTTTGATTACCTCCAACCACATCTGTCCTCCCCTCCATCATCCTACCCTTTTTTATCTTCTTCCCTCTTCTTTCCTGTGGGATAAGATACCCAATTGGGTATGTATGATATTCCCTCCTCAGGCCAAATCTGAGGAGAGCAAGGTTCACTCATTTCCCCCTCACCTTCCCTCTCCCCTCCTCCCACAGAACTGCTTCCTCTTGCCACCTGTATGTGAGATAATCCACCCCATTCTATCTCTCCCTATCTCCCTCTCTCAATATGTTCCTCTCTCATCCTTTAATTTGATTTTATTTCTTTTAGATATCTTCCATTCATCTTCAAACCACCCTGTGTCCTCTCTCTCTCCCTCTCTCTCTCTGTCTCTCTCTCTGTCTCTCTCTCTCTCTTTGTCTCTCTCTGTATATATATATATATATATGTATATGTATATATATATATACACACACACACACATAGATATATACATACATACACATTCACACACACATATATATATACATAAACATATATACATATATGCATATTCCCTTTAGCTACCCTAATACTGAGGTCTCATGAATCATACATGTCATCTTTCCATGTAGAAATGTAAACAAAACAGTTCAACTTTAGTAAGTCCCTTGCAATTTCTTTTTCTTGTTCTTTTTCTTGATTACCTTTTCATGCTTCTCTTGATTCTTTTGTTTGAAAGTCAAATTTTCTATTCATTTCTGGTCTTTTCACTGAGAAAGCTTGAAAGTCCTCTATTTTATTGCAAATCTGTATTTTGCCTTGGAGCATGATACTCAGTTTGGCTGGGTAGGTGATTCTTGGTTTTAATCCTAGCTCCATTGATCTCCGGAATATAGTATTCCAAGCCCTTCAATGTCTTAATGTAGAAGCTGCCAGATCTTGGATTATTCTGATTGTGTTTCCACAATACTCAAATTGTTTCTTTCTGGCTGCATGAAGTATTTTCTCCTTGATCTGGGAGTTCTGGAATTTGGCGATGATATTCCTAGAAGATTTCTTTTTTGGGATCTATTTCAGGAGGTGATCAATGGATCTTTCAATTTCTATTTTGCCCTGTGCTCTAGAAAATCAGGGCAGTTCTCCTTGATAATTTCTTGAAAGATGATATCTAGGCTCTTTTTTTGATCATGGCTTTCAGGTAGTCCAATAATTTTTAAATTCTCTCTCCTGGATCTATTTTCCAGGTAAGTGGTTTTTCCAATGAGGTATGTCACATTGTCTTCCATTTTTTCATTCCTTTGGTTCTCTTTTAGAATATCTTGATTTCTCACAAAGTTATTAGCTTCCATTTGCTCCAATCTAATTTTTAAGGTAGTATTTTCTTCAGTGGTCTTTTGGACCTCCTTTTCCATTTGGCTAATTCTGCCTTTCAAGGCATTCTTCTCCTCATTGCCTTTTTGGAGCTCTTTTGCCATTTGAGTTAGTCTGTTTTTTAAGGTGTTGTTTTCTTCAGTGTATTTTTCAGCATTATTTGGGGTCTCCTTTGGCAAGTCATTGACTTGTTTTTCATGGTTTTCTCACATCCTTTGTATTTCTCTTCCCAATTTTTCCTCTACTTCTCTAACTTGCTTTTCCAAATACTTTTTGAGCTCTTCCATGGCTTGGGACCAGTTCATGTTTTTATTGGAGGTTTCTGTTGTAGGTTCTTTGACTTTGTTAACTTCTTCTGTCCATATGTTTTGGTCTTCTTTGTTACCAAAGAAAGATTCCAAAATCTGAGACTGAATCTGGGTGCGTTTTCGCTGCCTGGCCATATTCCCAATCAACTCACTTTACCCTTGAGTTTTTCAGCGGGGTATGACTGCTTGTACACTAAAGAGTTCTATGTTCCATGGTTGGGGGTGATGTGACAGCTCTGCCACACCAGCACTGCTCCTTCCTCAAGAACCCCCAACTCAGACTGGGCTGAGATCTTCAGCAGGCTGTGCACTCCTGCTCTGATCCGCCACTTAATTCCTCCCACCAGGTGGGCCTGGGGCTGGAAACCACAACAGCTGTAGCTGCCTCACCTCCACTGCCCCCTGGGCTGGTAGCCGAACCGCACTCCTTCCACTCCCCCAGTTTTTCCCACTAACCTTCTCTGCTGTCTTTGGTGTTTGTGGGTTGAGAAGTCTGGTAAGTGCCGCAGCTCACTGATTCAGGGAGCTAGGGCCTGCTCCGCCCGGCTCCTGGTCTGGTTGGTCCATGCTGCTCATGCTGGGATCTGCTCTGCTCGACTCCCAGCTCCCAGCTCCCAGCTCCCAGCTGCCAGCTCCGTGTGGGATAGACCTCACCCAGAGACCATCCAGACTGTCCTGGGCTGGAGCCCTGCTTCCCTCTGCTGTTTTGTGGGTTCTGCCATTCTAGAATTGGTTCAGAGCCATTTTTATAGGTTTTTGGAGGGACTCAGCAGGGAGATCATGCTAGTCCCTGCTTTCCAGCTGCCATCTTGGTTCCTCCAGATGGCATAAATCTCTAACGCTTTGATAACATCCATAAATAACAAAAGAAGTTTATAACCCTAGCAATGCTTAAAGACCTCCTTTGTTCTTTTGTAGGGAAGGGCTAAGTATATTTTATTCTTTTAATTTCACAAGTGAATCTATTTGCTTTCAATTGCCAATGAGTTTTAAAAACAGTAGAGCTCCACATCAGTAAAACTATGAATTATTATAGCTATTCTTATTTGTTCACAATTAAATTTATTTTCCTGGAACAGATACTGACAAGTATTTTATATCCATTAATACATTGAAATGACCCTAGACATTTAGGTAGAACAAAAAAACCCACACACAGTCCAGATCACTAATAACAATATAAATCACAGAAAAATTTATTAAGCAGGGATTCATTATAACACTTTTTATGAAGGAAGGATAATCAAACTGGCATCAATTAAACTTTAAGACATGAAGGTAACATCTTATTATTAATTCCTAAATCAGTACTCTCCAATATGACAGAAACCTCAATGAGTTAGGTGTCTTTTTCTCAATATAAATACAAAGATTAATAAGAACAACATGAAAGTTTCATAATTCAATCTTTATAGCATTACTTAGATTGACTATAATAGAAGTGAAAATATAAATAATTTATATTCTTCTAATATAATACAAAATGTTCTAGTTAGAACAGACAGTAATTTCTCATTTAATGTTCACAACAAAGATATTAGTTAAGAGTGTCTTAGATTGCTTATCCAAAAATAGAAATAAATATTATGAAATAGAAGATTTTGAAGTTGAAGGAAGCATACAATTCATACAAACCAACTTCTTCATTTTATATATGTGAAAGTGAAGGTGTTATAAGAAAAAACTCAATCACTTTTCCAAATCTCATAAAATAATATGTACCAAAGCCAAGATTCGAACTCAATTTTCTGATCCCCAATTAGAGCTCTTTTCTCAAATACCACAGGAATTACTTATTTTGTCTATAATTTAAGACAGAATTAAAGTCACTTCAATTAATTTGACTTTAAAACAAAGAAATGATGGGAAATGAAAGGTAAAATAATTGAGCCATGTAAGTGTTTATAATAAAGGAGACAAGATAAAGACTTTGCCTGACATGCACCTCTGGAGTATCAAAAGTCTACTACAGAAGAATGCATTAAGGTATTATATTCTCAACAGAAAATTAAAAAAAAAACAATGAATGTTTTACTCTACAAGAAAATTATTTCAGAGAACTCCTGGTAGTATGGTTGGTCCCCTGGAGACATGTATTCAAGTACATGCATTGGTCTTGGGAGTAAGTTCTGGACTGTTCAGAATTATTCAAGCTTCCTTCTTCCCCAGCTCCTATTATTATTACTGAAAAATATGTTAATTAAGCAATATGAGTTGTTAAAAATAATCTGCTCCACAGGTCAAATACACTAGGCACACAACTGTCACATACTCTAGGCTTGGGGAAAATCATTTCCAAAGGGTTCAAAGAAGGATAAACTGGATCCAATGAAATAAGTTGTTTCAGGGAAAGTAAGCCCAAGAAGGACAGATGTTACTCAGGAAACAAAAGTCTGAAGGTACAATGCAAATCACTTGCATGACAAAAACTACAATTTGTCTGAAGGCATATTTCTGGATATAATGGGAACTCATCACCCAACTCAAATTGTAAAAAAAAAATGTATAGATGTGAGTATGGTAGACTACCAATAAACATGAGTGTTGATGTCAAGAATGCTCAAGTTAAAAATGAGGTGAGCCTGATACGGAAATCTAGGAATTACAAGGCGTGTCTGTGTGTGTGTGTCTGTGTGTGTGTGTGTGTGTGTATGTATGTATGTATTTAGCTATACTTACAGGAAGAGGAGGATCAAAGAAGGGATTTATGGTTTCAGTGGGGTGGATAGCAATTTGATGATGATGTGTGTGACTTAATATATTTTGTTTGTTTACTCTCAAAAGGAAGATTGCATCTACATTTTAAAAGATTAAAAAATATGACTAACAGCAGTTGATACCCAATATACAAATGAACATAATATTAAAACACTTACCTGCCTGGTATATTTTTGATTCTTCTGACACATGTGAATCAATTGAAACAATTATCAAATGTAATTGCTGAAACACTTTTGGTAACACTTGAAAACTTGAAAAATCATAGGGGTCTCACAAGATTTGAGAAGGGGGAATACTCCATTTTCAAAAAAGAGCTGAGAAGAAAATTTTCAGAAATAAAGGCCAGTGCTCTTGACTGATTCCTGGGGTAATTTTAGATCAATCATTAAAAAGATAATGAGTAAACATCTAGAAAATATGCTGACTGCAAAGAACAAGCATTTTTTATTAAGAACACATCATGCCAGCATAACATCATTACCTGTTCTCACAGAATCACAACAGTAGTAGATGAGGAGAACTATGTGGATACCATTTACTTATATTTTAGCAAACTTTTTTGCAAGATATAGATTGATGACAATATAATTACATTGCTACAGAAATAGTTGGTTCACCAGACTCAAAGAACACCAATACTGACATGGAAGGAGTTCTCTACTAGAGTGTTTCTAAGACTTTTGATTTTGCCTGGGCTGTTTTACATTTTACCAATTTCCTAGATGAAGAAATGGATGCTATGGTCATCAAGTTTGAAAGTGATAATAAAGCTATAAAGAAAATACCATAATAATTGGTAGAGAAATGACATGAAAAAATCTTGACAAAATAGAGTATTATGTTGTTTCTAATATGAAGATATTCAAGAGGTATAAATTTAAAATCTTATAAGTCAAAATTTAAAGAAAAACTTCGGAAGCATAAAGTGTAATCAAAGTGCTATTTGTATTTAAAAAATGAGGTTTTAGTGAGTTAAAAGTTCAATACGTGACAGAAGTATGATGCCAAAAACCATACATTGTGTTGGGCTGCCTTAAGAGCAACATGGATTGAAGTAATTTGGAGGTGATAATACCATTGTGGTCTGCCTTTTTGAGAACTCATCTAGGGTATTATATTCAGTTCTTAGCATTACAATTTTTTTAAAAAGGAAATTTGGAAAGCGTCCAAAGGAGGTCAATAAGTAAGGAAAATTACTTGAGTTCATGTAGTATAAGGAAAGCAAAGCAATTAGGAATATTTAGCCTGGATATCAAAAGACCTGGTGGAGTCTGCTGTTTGGCAGGGGATCAATATGATGCTTATATTCAAGTGCCTGATAGGCTGTCAGGTGGAGGAGGGATTAGATTTGTTCTCATTCAGTCCAGACACAAAGCCAGGAAGTACTGTTGGAAGATGCAAAAAGACAAATTTAGGATTATTAAGAAAAACTTTCTGACAATTAGATTAACTAAAAGTTAGATGGTCTGCCTCTAGACATGGTGGGTCTCTACTCCCTGATGGTCTTTAAACAGAGGCTGGACAGTCGACTACTGGTCAAGCACCTTATAGTAGTGATTCCTTTCCTTTATTGGTTGGACTGTATTACTAATGAGTCTCATTTTAACACTAATTCTTTGATTCCTCAAGAGCTGAATTGAAATAGGTACACTAAACATACATGTATGTATATATGATCATATATACAGATATCCATGTGTATATGCATGTACATATATGTATATATGTGTTTTTCCAAATATTGTTGCAGTGATCTGCTGGGAGTGAAAAACCACATGTTCACATTCTGACAATGACTTCCACTATCTAATTGTATTATCTTTCTCAATTAAAAAATATTTGAAGTTTTTAATGTCTCTTAGATGAAATGCTTTGGTGCCACTGGCAATATGACTATAAACAACTTGCATCTCAAGCCTTCCGAAGCTTTTACTTTGGTGGGAAGGCTAATATACTTCTATTTCTTCAATATTTTGATTGTTTGATCATCTAATCCAGGACTTCCTAAACTATTTATACTCATGGTCCCTTCAGCTACTCATGTATACATACATGCATGCATGCATGCATACATACCTTCATACATACATTATATACACACACCTGTGTATGCACATATACATATATACAAGTGTATACACATACACACATATACATATGCACATACATATATATATATATGTAGATACATATGCATATGCATTCATCTTGTGCCTCATTTCTTACCTAGCCTTAATCACTGATTGGGTGTGTCCACAGACAGTTAAAATTTATACATCATTTTAAGATTTTCAAGGTAATTTACACATTTTATCTCATTTTATCACAACTGAATTGGATAAAAGTACATAATTTGAAGAATGTAACTTCCATTTTTCTCATTTTATAATTGAGAAGATTGTATTGGCCTGTCATTCAATTTGTAAATGGTTCTGATTATCCATTCAAATCAGAAGTTTCCACCTTGTTGCCTCCAATTTGGATCTTATTTAATGTTCACATACAGCTTACTAATTATATTGATGGGTTATTATTTTTCTGCCACAAACATCATTTTATTGTTTTAGGTATGGAACACACACATACACACACGTATACACACATGTACTAGATTTGAAGTATCTAGATGTCTAGCAAAATGATGCAGTTTATCCAAGTTAATACAATGGTATAGTGGATCATGAAGTATGTATAATTCCATGATAGTGAAGAGCTAGCAGAAAGTTTAAAATATTACAGTGCACTTTTCTGACCATATCAGTGCCATCAAAAAATAATTCAGATTAAATGGCAAGAAATGGAAAATTCATTTTTCTATTTATTTTCCAACAAATTCAACTATGCAATGATTGTCTGGCTAACAAATAACTGAATGAAAGAATTTATTCAATTGTTATCTATCTTTCAGAAAAGAATTACTAAATAACTCCCTTAATGTTAGTGGATGCTTTGAGCAAAAAGCAAGTAATATTAATTGATAATAACAATAATAATCTTTCCCTATGGTTATACTTATGGCTACCTCCATTTTAAGAGTGAATGTCAACTATTCTGAATCATTATTAGTCTCTAAACTTCATAAAATTAATATGTTTATATTTTGCCCACTTTATCTTATTTTTCTCATTTTCTTGAAGAAAACAAAGTCAAAACTCCTACATCCAAAGGCTCCAAGAAAAATATCAATTGGCCACCGGCCATGGAAGAGCTCAAAAAGGATTTTGAAAATTAAGTAAGAGAAGTAGAGGAAAAATTGGGAAGAGAAATGAGAGTAATGCAAGAAAATCATAAAAAAAAACAAGTCAACAACTTGCTAAAGGAGAACCAAAAAATACTGAAGAAAATAACAATTTAAAAAATAGGCTAACCCTAATGGCAAAAAAGGTCTAAAAAGCCAATGAGGAGAAGAATAACTTAAAAACAGAATTGGCCAAATGGAAAAGGGGATCCAAAAGCTCACTGAAGAAAATAATTCCTTAAAAATTAGAATGGAGTAAATGAAAGCTAATGACTGTAGCACCAAAATGATACTCATAGTGGCTACAGCTGCTATGAAAATACTGGCATAGTTCTGAATCACAAAATATAACAGACTCTCTTCAATGAAGGTGGAAAGAAAACATTTATTCAAACACCATAAAGCCACATCCCAACACCAGAAAGCCAAATTCATCATAGAAACAAGAAATCTATACACATTAAAAATGCAGGGGGCACTGCCATCCCCAAGCATTCCCTCTGTTAAGGCCTTCCCACAACAAGGGCAAAATCACTCCCTCTCTCACTCACACTAGCTGCTCCTGTGTGTGTCTCTCTCCCAGCTCTGACTGCTCTGTCTCACTTCCTCTCAGTTCTGCTCCATGTCTTCCTGCTCTAACCATTCAGGAAGCTCCTCCCACCACAAACTCATATGACTGAGGCTTCCATGTGACTCAAGCAGGTTACATGAGCCTATTAACAGATGGAAAAGATCTTCCCATTTTCATTAACAATACAATGACTTTATGAGAAATCAAGAAATTCTAAAACAGAATGTAAAGAATGAAAAATAGAAGACAATGTGAAATATCTCACTGAAAAAGCAACAAACCTGTCCTTTCCCTGTGGTGAGGTGAGTGCAGCTGGTTGTGTTGTCTCTTCCTCGGGGCCTGTGCCTCAGCCTAGCACTGTACTCCAGTCCAGGCCCTTACAGAAGCCCTTTTTTCCCTTCTATTCTTGCAGACACAGTGCCTGCTGGCAGCAGGTGCTGTGGGCTATCATCACACCCACTGTTGAATGTAATGTAAAAATAAGCCATACCCAACATCACATTTCTGTAGAGGAGTTTCTCATGCCAACATATGAATGTTTTAACTTTGTAGAAAGAAAGCAAGAGTGGATGAATTTCCATTGTGTGGCTACATGGTGTCAGGTGAATATGAACAGCTGTTATCAGAAGCCTTAAAGGCTGCTCAGTTGTGTGCCAACAAGTACATGGTGAAGAGTTGTGGTAAGGACAGATTTCATATTTGTGTGCAGCTACATCCATTTCATGCTTTCTGCATCAATAATATGTCATGTGCTGGCACTGAAAAGCTCCAGACTGGCATAAGGGGAGCTTTTGGGAAGCCTCAGGGCACTGTAACCAGTGTTCACATTAACCAAGTTATCATGTCAATTTGAACCAAGGTCTAGAATAAAAAAAAATGTGATTAAAGATTTGTGGAGAGCTGAGGTCAACTTCCCTGGCTGCCAGTAGATCCACATCTCAAAGAAATAGGGTTTCACCTAGTTCAATGCTGATGAGTTTGAAAATATGAAAGCTGAGAAGCAACTTACTCATGATGGCTCTGAGTTAAGTACATCCAAAGCTGAGGCCCCTTGGACAAATGGCAGGCACTCCACTCCTAAGGGGTGTGTACTGTGATATCTACCTTTTCCCAGGCACAAAAAACTAGATACTGCTTAAAAAACTGACCTGGAAAATAGATCCAGGAGAGATGATTTAAAAATTATTGGACTACCTGAAAACCACGATCAATAAAAGAGCCTAGACATCTTTCAAGAAATTATCAAGGAAAATGACCTTATATTCTGGAACCAGAGGGTAAAATAGAAATTGAAAGAACCCATCAATTTCCTCCTAAAAGAGACCCCAAAAGGAAAACTCCTAAGAATATTGTAGCGAAATTCCAGAGTTGCCAGGTCAAGGAGAAAATATTGCAAGCAGCCAGAAAGAAACAATTTGAGTATTGTGGAAATGCAATCAGGACAACTCAGTATAAAGCAGTTTCTACATTGAGGGATGTAAGGGCTTGGAATATGCTATTCCAGAGGTCAAAGGTGGTAGAATTAAAACCAAGAATCACCTAGATAGAAAAAATGAGTATAATGTTTCAGGGAGAAAAATAGACATTCAATGAAATAGAGGACTTTCAAGCATTCTTGATGAAAAGACCAGAGCTGAATAGAAAATTCGACTTTCAAATACAAGGATCAAGAGAAGCATGAAAAGGTAAACAGGAAAGAGAAATAATAAGGAACTTATTAAAGTTGAACTGTTTACATTCCTATGTGGAAAGATGATATTTGTAAGTAAGTCATGAGATCTTTCTCAGTATTAGGGCATTTGGAGGGAATGTGTGTGTGTATGTGTGTGTGTGTATACATATATACATATGTGTATATATACATATGTTTATATGTGTATGTATATATATATATGTGTGTATATATATCTATATATATATCTATATACATATATATATGTGTGTGTATATATATCTATATATATATATCTATATACATATATATATATACATACACACACACACACACACACACACACACACACATATATATATATATATATATATATATATATATATATATATACAGAGAGAGAGAGAGAGAGAGAGAGAGAGAGAGAGAGAGAGAGAGAGAGAGAGAGAGAGAGCAAGAACAGGGTGGATTGAATATGAAGGGAAGATATCTAAAAAATAAAATTAAGGGGTGAGAGAGGTGAGAAATAGTGGACCTTCTTCTCATTGAATTTGGCTTAAGGAGGAAATTCCATACACACTCAATTGGATATCTAACCCTAGAGGAAGTAGGGGGGAAGGAGAAAGAGGGAAGGAATGTAGAAGGAAGGTCTAATTAGGGGAGGGGGTAGTCAGAAGCAAACCATTTTGAAAAGGGATAGGGTCAAAGGAGAGAACAGAATAAATGGGGGTGGCATAAGAGGAAGGGAAATACAGTATTTCACAACATGAGTATAATGGAAGTGTTTTGCATAACTACACACATATGAGGTATATTGAATTGCATGCCTTCACAATGAGGGTGGGTAGGGAGGGAAAAAGGCAGAAAATTTGGAACTCTATGTTTTAAAAACAAATGTTAAAAATTGTTTTTACCTGCAACTGGGAAACAGGCAATGGGGTATAGAAATCTATCTTGCCCTACAAGAAAATAGGGGAGAAGATGATAGGAGAGTTGGGGTAGGGTGACAGAAATGAGGGAAGCCTGGGGGAAGGGGTAATCAGAATTCATGCCATCTTGGGGTGGAGAGGGAGGGGAGAGACTGGGAGAAAAATTATAACTCAAAATCTTGTGGAAATGAATGTTGAAAAATAAAAAATAATTAATAAATTAAAATTAAAAATAAAAATGCAAAAAATAAAGTGGTTTTCTTTATTTAAGGAATAAAATTAGATTATTTGACTCCAGAGTGAGTGTTACTATCTAGAAATAACAAGAGGTACTTTCTTTTAATTTGTCTAGAAATTAATTTTATGTCACTTTCTGAGTTTTACTTATTTTTTGTATAATTCTATAATAACATATTTGTGCAGTTTTTAACAGGACTCATTGTCAATTTCACATTTTGCATTAAACAGAATGAATGCAGTAAAGTTCAGATAGTCCTTTTTATAAAATATAAACAAATGAAAGTGGAAAATATGTTTAAAATCACATTAAGATAAGAATATTAAGAGAATTAAAGATATTAAGAATAAAAGGGTTTATATAAGTACATTTATGCATATGTATGCACAGATTCACACATATATGTGGGTGAGTAAGGATTGGTGTATCTTGTGTGTGAATATAACATATAGCATAGAAAAAGTGAAGCTTTATAAGGATCATCAACACCATATTGTGATAGTTGGATGATTATATATAACTCTAGCAAACATAAGTGAACACTTCACTCCTCTTGACCTACCAGTGCTAACTACAGAACATTGCCTATAATTAAACCTTTTAACTCTCCTGGCTATGGCAAAATATTTTGTTTGAATTAGCCTCTACTATTGCAAACAAAGGCTGGGAGATGCATGTTAATATGTGTATAAGATTTTTATAGGAAACCATTTTTCCCTTGGTTTCTTTTTCTGCTCATCATTTTTTTAAATTATAAATTTATGGTTTTTTTTTTAATTTTTAGTTTACAACACTCAGTTCCACAAGATTTTAGGTTCTAAATTTTCTTTCCTTCTTCCCCCACCCCTCAATGGCGTGTTATCTAAAGTAGGTTCTACATATCCCTTCACATTGAACTTATTTGCATAATAGTCCAATTGTAAAGAAGAATTATAAGCAATGGAATGCATCACTAGAAAGAAGAATTGAAACCACCAAAGAAAGGAAAAAAAGAAAGAACAAATAGTTTTCAACAACATGTATTTGGATTCTGTAATTCTTTCTCTGGATGTGCATAGCTTTTTCCATCATTTGTCTTTTGGAGTTGTCTTTGAACTTTGCATTGACAAGAGGAGTCAAGTCTATCAAAGTTAGTCCTTACAGATATCATGTGACTGTAATCATGTATAATGATTTGCTGGTTCTGCTCCCCTCACTCAGCATCACTTCATATAAGTCTTTCCAGGTTATGGTGAAGTATGTCTACTCCTCATTTCTTATAGCATTTCATTACATTCATATACCACAATTTGTCCGGCCATTTCCCAATTGATGGGCATCACCTTGATTTCCAATTCTTTGCCACCACAAAAAGAGCTGCTATAAACATTTTTGGTATTGCTTGGTCAAAGGGTATGTATGGTTTTATAGCCCTTTGGGCATGGTTCTGAAATTGCTCTCCAGATTCGTTGAATCAGTATACAACTTCACCAACAGTAGTTTACTATCTTAATTATCCCATATTTTCTCCAATATTTATTATCTTTATTTTCTGCCAAATTCATGAATTTGATGGTTTTTGGGTTATAGTTCAAAGTCATCTTAATTTGCATTTCTCTATTCAATAGTGATTTAAAGAATCTTTATATGACTATAGATAGCTTTGATTACTTTATCTGAAAACTACCTGTTCACATCCTTTTTACCATTTGTCAGTTTAGGAATGGCTCTTATTTCTATATATTTGACTCAGTATTCTATATATTTGAGAAATGAGGTCTTTATCAGAGATATTTGCTCTAATTCTTTTCACAGTAATTATTACTATGTATTTGCTTCAATCGTCTTTTCCCCATTTAACTTATACTCTCTTCTTTCACCCTGTCCATTCTCAAAAGTGTTTTGTTTCTGACTTTTACTTCCTCCAAAATGCCCTCCTTTCTACCAGTCTTCCCCACTTTTCTTAATCCTTTACCCTCCTACTTTCCTGTAAGGTAAGACAGATTTCTGCACCCAGTTGATCATGTGTGTTATTCCTTCTATGAGCCAATTTTTATGAGTAAGCTTCACATGCTACCTCTCCACTTCCCCATCTTCCCTTTCACTGTGAAATCTCTTTTGTGTCTCTTTTATGTCAGATGATTTACCCCCATTCTATCTCTCTCTTTCGCTTTCTCCTAGTACCTTCTACTTTCTCTTATCTTATTTTTATTTTTAATTATCAACCCACCATATCCAATTCATACCTATACTCTCCATCTATGTATACTCCTAAGTGGAGTAATAATGAGAAAGTTTTGGGGACTTATAATTTTCTATTCATCTCTTGTCTTTTCATCAGGAATGTTTGAAAGTCCTCTCTTTCATTAAATAGCCAAATACATTGACAGAGAGACAGACAAAGACAAAGGCAGAGAGGCAGAAAAATAAAGACACAGAAACAGACAGAGAAACACATAGAGAGACATAAAGAGAGACAGAGACAGGGTCAAATGAGAAAGATAAAAAGTTCAAAGTTGTTCTTATTTATTGCTATCAGTCCTGTATTGCGCAGCCCCTTCTGCTACTGCACTTTAACCACTAGTGCAGACTATCTGAAGACACTTAGTGGTTGCCAATCTAAATGTTACTTTTTTTCTAATGACTAATTTGTGGGTCTGCTATCAAGGGAATTAAATTACATAAATGTTGAAACTCTAAATATAAGTAAAATAATAGACAAAAGGTAGTTGCAACTAAATTGAAGGATGTCTCACTGGGTTTCTTCAGAGAAGAAAAGAAAAGAACCTGCAGGGTTGGACTTACCATGAATTCAAATGCAACAAAAAATCACAGCATTTTATAGGAAACTTGGTCATCTTATATTGTAGTGCTCATGCTAATCATTTGCAAACAGACCACCATGAAGATAAATGAAGCTTTATGTGTCTGTTATGGATTATTAGAACATGAACATAATTGCAGCTTATACTTCTGTTGTGGAGGAAAAGACAATGGACATTCTATGAAGAATTTGAAGAGGACCTCTCTCCAACAAATCATACAATAATTGACGAAAGCATGGTGAAGATGGGCATGACGATGATATTAAAAAAATTCATTGGCCCACATGTTTCAGAATTAAGAAACTAAAGAATGTCTAGTAGTATAGATTATATAGTCTAAGCAGAAAAAAGCACCAAATAACTGCCTCCCACACACACACACACACACACACACACACACACACACACTAATTTAGAAAACAAGAAATCACTGATTACCTGTGCGAGAGTCATTTACAGGTCGGACATCTGTGAAAACTCAGTCCACTTTCATAAAGAGAATTTATTAAATTATATACCAAACTAGAAAAAAAAGTGAAAAAAAGATACAACATATGATTGGTGCAATTTTAACTTGACTTGTTTTTTGAAAGTAGTGAGCTGAGAAGAGGAAATATGAATTAAAGATCAGATTACACAGTCTACCATAATTCCTTAAGCAAGTTTAACCATGGCAAATCAATCACCCCAAAGGGAAGAACAAAAGAGAGTGGAAAATACAACAGCCAACAAATATTTTATCTTTACTTAGATTAAACTTTTCAATTTCAAGGACTCCCTATTGTGTACTTTGCAAACTGTATTCTTTCTCTGAATTATAGTGACATTTACCTGAACTACCCTATAATGATGACCATAAGGTACACAAAAATAAGAATAATTAAGTGAGAAAACTACTCTTTTTGAACCAATTTTACCTCTAAACAAAGTACACTGAATTCATGAAGTAGAAGGGATGGTTTACATGCTCTCTTTCTCTCCCTCTTTCCCTCTTTCTGTCTTTTTCTCTTACAATATTGGCAGGAAGATGTTTACTTACTATCATTAAGACTATTATTCTCTTATGAAGTATCTAAAGAGTCATAATTATCTTCAATACCATTTATTAAGCTTCTAGTGAGTATGCATTATGAAATTGACAATAGCTATTTGGCCCTGCAGTTTAACTGATTGAATGGTGCATATTTTTAGTAATGAACTTTAGCAAAAAAAAAAAAAAAAACACCAACAGCAAACATTTGTCTTCATACTGACAAATTAAATGTTATGCTTCCTGTTAAAAAATTCCATGGAGGATAGAAGTATAACTAATCCAGTTGGATAACAACACAGATGCCTCAATAAACACTAAACTTGTTAAAATAATTTTTGAAGGCTGTTCACTCTCATTTTTAGCACAGTAGTTAAAGAAATTAAATGTTTATGCATGAAGAGAGAATGTACCAGTGTGGATTTCTTTTAGTTATTGACTATTATTCTTTCTTTTTTTTAATCTAATGTTTGTCAGTAGGATGATCATATCTGGTATGCCATCTGTTAGGTAGTATACAGTAAGCATTAGACTTGTTATTGCTAGAAATTGAAATAGTCATACCTGTGAATCTATAATGTGTAATAAATGTTAAAAGATATTAAATCTATGATTTTAAGCTTTAGAAATTCTCATAAAAGCTGGTATTGCCTTTGGTTTCCAGTTTCCATACCAAGATAGAGTTTGGTATTATTTCTTTTCAAAACTGCTCATAAAATTGAAATAAGCAGAATGTTAGAAACAGTTCAAGGGCCATTTCATCCCAGAAAAATAAACAAAGCAAGACTTATAAGACCATTGCTGCAAATTTGGAATGTTAATCTTCTATAATACTGACACTCAGACTCCTAAGCAATTACAATTGTGTACTTACAACTGAGAGTCCAGGAAAGCAGCAAGTACAGCAAGTATAAGGTCATAAGCAAAGATAAGTTATATATTTGCCTATAAAGTGATCTGTAGATCAAATCTAGCTACAGTTAAATAGAATCCCTAGTGAAAGAAGCTATTTTATTTATTATTTTTGCTAAAGGGCTACCATGTTCATTAGAAGGTCTTTGACAGATCAATGTTTTGCAACGAGCTGTGCAACCCTGCATATTGTTTCTTGGATTCATTTTTTTGCCAAGCATTTTACTTTGCTTCAGTTACTTAATATTACCTAGCTTTTTCAGTGACCATCACTGTCACTACTTGCTCTGTGTTTTCTTCTATATTGTGTAATGCTTGCCGACCATACGATATATTGGCTTTGTTCCTAGATTTTTATTGTGGTATTTATTGAGGTAAGCAAGGGATCTTCCATGCATTGTATTAAAATATAGACACATTGATAGGATATGTCACATGAATAGTTACTTATGTATATACAATATTGTTCTTTTCTTCAGATAGTCATCTTAGTCAGCATTCTGATTTTGGCCTTACCAAACTAAATCTCCCACAATATGAGACTGGTTCATTTTCTATTCATGAATTGTTGTCAGTTACAGTTAAACAACTGCTCACAGGCTGGCAAAGTGCCATTAGTTGCTGAGTTTTTTTTCCCCCAAATGCTAAACTGTTGTAATTGCTTTGGTCACTAAGAGACTTAATAAACCTAGGTAGGCCATAATGACTATTAAACTCCGTTAATGTGGGTCTCTTTTAGGTGCTTAGCAAAAGTTTTAAATGTCTGCATAAGATATCAACATTGATATTTTTTCTCTAAAAGAGATACTACTTTTATTTGGTAGGATTTTTTAATTGAACTAGAAGTATTTACTTTTTAGATTCTGATTAATACAAAATTCTGAGAAGACTTTTTCCATTCAAGTACTTCAAGGACTCTTTAGTTTCAGGGATATATGTATTGCTTCTGCTGTTAATAACTA
The DNA here is from genome assembly GCF_011100635.1 of Trichosurus vulpecula. Classification (NCBI taxonomy): domain Eukaryota; kingdom Metazoa; phylum Chordata; class Mammalia; order Diprotodontia; family Phalangeridae; genus Trichosurus; species Trichosurus vulpecula. The sequence continues at coordinate 318,347,075 of NC_050573.1, read as the reverse complement.
TAATGCCTTCTGATCATAGATGATTTTTTTCCATATTTTTGCCTTATTCAAACACAGAGGATTATATCTTTTTATATTTACATCTTGATGGTAGCAATGTAGTATAATAACTATTTTTTTAATAATTAGGTGTGATTTCAACACTCAGACACTCCTTTTAGAACATATATCTTCTTGATAATATCCTTTATACTAATCTTTGAACTTAGGTTATTACTTGATATGATAATAATTATCATAAACAGTGATGATGATAAATTATTATAATTTTAATTAATGATAAAATAACAAACACAGAAATGTTTAAAAGCTTTAAGATATGCATAGCACTCTACATATGTTAACATTTAATCATCAAAACAATCCTGTGAAGTAGATATTTGTATTTTTCCCATTTTAAAGATGAGGAAATAGAAGCTGAGAGGTCAATTGGTTTCCTAATAAATTTGCATTTAAAGTATGAATAGGGATTTTAATTGAAGCCTAATTGAATTCACCATTTACATATTCATTGTGTTTGGTGTCTCTTGCTACTTTCATTCTTTGCATTTTAGAGTTAAAAATGTGTTCTTAAAACATTCACTTCATTTATTTGAAATAAATTGCAAAAACAGAATTCATAGTATTTGAAGTCTTCTTGGCCAACATAAAATCCAAAAATATTGCTGATAGGTTATTATAAAATCAATGTAACTGGTCTCTCTTAAAGCATTGTCTTTTTTAAAATACCTTCTCTTGGTTTAACTTAAGACTTTCTATAACTTTCCACCCTGCCTTAGCTATTGCCTCACCCTACAATTTCTGTTTGCACCTGGGGCATGTTCATTTTTTTAATGTCTATCTATTCCTGTGGCCTTTTATCTCTGGAAATTCTTTCTACTATACAAATCCCTTTCAGCCATTGCTGAATTATTTTCTTCTGTGTACTGCATTTTGGTGAAGTACTTAGTAGAACCAACGTTCATTTCCCTACTGAATCTGTTTCTGACTTTCTGCCCAACTTTCACATGTGGCTCCAAGAAATTGTAGCATGCCCAGTGGCCACACTCTGATAAAACCATCAAGGCATATGGACTAAAGCAGGATGAAGGTAACTGAGAGACCTCAAACCCATCAGTAAGTTGGATCTGGGGTGTCTACCACAAGCATATGAAGACTTCCCCAAGCAGAGTGAATGAGAACAATTTGTTCTAGTAGTCATGAAAGCTATTGAAAAAGTACTGTAGGAGGGGCGGAGCCAAGATGGCAGCTGGTAAGCAGGGAATAGTGTGAGCTCCCTATGGAGACCCTCCAAAAACTTATAAAAAAATGGCTCTGAACCAATTCTAGAATGGCAGAACCCACAAGACAGCAGAGGGAAGCAGGGCTCCAGCTCAGGACAGCCTGGATGGTCTCTGGGTGAGGTCTATCCCACACGGAGCTCGGAGCTGGGAGCTGGGAGCTGGGAATGGAGTGGAGCAGAGCCCAGCCTGAGCGGCGTGGACCATCCAGACCAGAAGCCGGGCGGAGGGGGCCCTAGCGCCCTGATTCAGTGAGCTGCGGCAGTTACCAGACCCCTCGACCCACAAACACCAAAGACTGCGGAGAAGGTTAGTGGGAAAAGCTGCAGGAGTGGAAGGAGTTTGTGGTTCGGCTTCCAGCCCTGGAGGCAGCAGAGGTGGGGCAGCTACAGCTGTTGTTACTTCTGGCTCCAGGCCCACCTGGTGGGAGGAATTAAGTGGCAGATCAGAGCAGGGGTGCACAGCCTGCCGAAGATCTAAGCCCAGTTCGGGCTGGGGGTTCTTGGGGAAGGAGCAGTGTGGGTCTGACAGAGCTGGCACCTCCCACCCAAACGTGGAACATAGAACTCGTTAGTCTACAAGCAGTCATACCCCACTGAAAAACTCAAGGGTCAAGTTAGTTGGCTGGGAATATGGCCAGGCAGCGAAAACACACACAGGTTCAGTCTCAGACTCTGCATTCTTTCTTTGCTGACAAAGAAGACCAAAATATACAGTCAGAAGAAATTAATACAGCCAAAGAGCCTACAACAGAAACCTCCAAGAAAAACAGGAACTGGTCCCAGGCTATGGAAGAGCTCAAAAAGGAGTTGGAAAAGCAAGTTAGAGAAGTAGAGGAAAAATTGGGAAGAGAAATGAGAAGGATGCGAGAAAACCATGAAAAACAAGTCGATGACTTGCTAAAGGAGACCCAAAAAAATACTGAAAAATACACTGAAGAAAACAACACCTTAAAAAACAGACTAACTCAAATGGCAAAAGAGCTCCAAAAAGCCAATGAGGAGAAGAATGCCTTGAAAGGCAGAATTAGCCAAATGGAAAAGGAGGTCCAAAAGACCACTGAAGAAAATACTACTTTAAAAATTAGATTGGAGCAAATGGAAGCTAGTGACTTTATGAGAAATCAGGATATTATAAAACAGAACCAAAGGAATGAAAAAATGGAAGACAATGTGAAACATCTCCTTGGAAAAACCACTGACCTGGAAAATGGATCCAGGAGAGATAATTTAAAAATTATTGGACTACCTGAAAGCCACAATCAAAAAAAGAGCCTAGATACCATCTTTCAAGAAATTATGAAGGAGAACTGCCCTGATATTCTAGAGCCACAGGGCAAAATAGAAATTGAAAGAATCCATCGATCGCCTCCTCAAATAGATCCCAAAAAGAAATCTCCTAGGAATATTGTGGCCAAATTCCAGAGCTCCCAGATCAAGGAGAAAATACTGCAAGCAGCCAGAAAGAAACAATTTGAGTATTGTGGAAACCCAATCAGAATAACTCAAGATCTGGCAGCTTCTACATTAAGAGATCGAAGGGCTTGGAATACAATATTCCGGAGGTCATTGGAGCTAGGATTAAAACCTAGAATCACCTACCCAGCAAAACTGAGTATCATGTTCCAAGGCAAAATATGGATTTTCAATAAAATAGAGGACTTTCAAGCTTTCTCAGTGAAAAGACCAGAACTGAATAGAAAATTTGACTTTCAAACACAAGAATCAAGAGAAGCATGAAAAGGTAATCAAGAAATGGAAATTGCAAGGGACTTACTAAAGTTGAACTGTTTTGTTTACATTCCTACATGGAAAGATGACATGTATGATTCATGTGACCTCAGTATTAAGGTAGTTGAAGGGAATATGCATATATATATATATATATATACATACATATATATATATATATATATATTTATGTATATATATAAGTGAATGTGTATGTATGCATGTATCTATGTGTGTATGTATGCATGTGTATGTACGTGTATATATATATATATATATATATATATATGTATGTTTTATATATATATATGTGTGTGTATATATATATATATATATATATATATATATATATATATATGTAAAGAGAGAGAGCAGACACAAGGTGAGTTGAAGATGAAGGGAAGATATCTAAAAGAAATAAAATGAAATTAAGGGATGAGAGAGCAACATACTGAGAGAGGGAGATAGGGAGATATAGAATGGGGTGGATTATCTCGCATAAAGTTGGCAAGAGGAAGCAGTTCTGTGGGAGGAGGGGAGAGGGCAGGTGAGGGGGGAATGAGTGAACCTTGCTCTCATCAGATTTGGCCTGAGGAGGGAATGCCATACATACTCAGTTGGGTATCTTACCCCACAGGAAAGAAGAGGGAGGAAGATAAAAAAAAATAAAAGGGGGGTGATGATGGAGGGGAGGACAGATGGGGGTGGAGGTAATCAAAACAAACACTTTGGAAAGGGGACAGGGTCAAGGGAGAAAATTCAATAAAGCGGGATGGGTTGGGAAGGAGCAAAATGTAGTTAGCCTTTCACAACATGAGTATTGTGGAAGGGTTATACATAATGATACATGCGTGGCCTAAGTTGAAGTGCTCGACTTGTTAGGGAGGGTGGGTGGGAAGGGAAGAGGGGAGATAATTTGGAACTCAAAGTTTTAAAATCAGATGTTCAAAAACAAAAAAAGTTTTTGCATGCAACTAAAAAATAAGATACAAAGGCAATGGGGCGTAGAAATTTATCTTGCCCTACAAGAAAGGAAGGGAAAAGGGGATGAGAGGGGAGAGGGGTGATAGAAGGGAGGGCTGACTGGGGAACAGGTCAACCAGAATATATGCCATCTTGGAGTGGGGGGGATGAGAGAAATGGGGAGAAAATTTGTAATTCAAACTGTTGTCAAAATCAATGCTGAAAACCAAATATGTTAAATAAATAAATTTAATTAAAAAATATATTAAAAAAAAAAAAAGAAAAAGTACTGTGGAGCACTTAGAGCTTTGTTAGACATCAGAGACAACAAGGTCATCCACCTTACCCTAGGCCATTGCCATTCATCTAAACTTTTGTCTTGCCACTGGATTTCAATGAGTCTTGAATAAAAAGTGAAGCTAATGACTTTGTGCAATTTTGCCTCATTTGAATCCAATTCATGCACTAATCAAGACATAACCTTGTGAAATGATTGGTCGTCTTTGAAAATGAATGATGAATAAAAGCTTTGGATAACATTCTTCTGAATAGTTCCCTGTTCCTCCCTGCAAGTTTTCAGGTCATTTCATGCATTTTCCCCATTAGAATGCAAGCTCCTTGTGGTCAAGAAATGGCTTTCTTTTGACTTGTGTTTTTATCCTAAGCAGTTAGTATTGTTCTTGAAACATACTAAGCTCTTGATAAAATCTTGTTGCCTTGGTAAGTGTCAGAAGCACAAACCACTGTAAAAACACTTTTTGGAACAATGACAAATGGATTGAACTAATTGCTTCTTGTAGCTCATATATACTATGCTCTTCAATGCTACTACTTTCTATATGGTCCTTCTTTTTTTCCTTAATCCCTTTTAAAATTTTTGATCTGATATCTTATATTATGTTACATGCAATTTTATAATCATCATCATCAAATGAAATAAGTAAAATGTTAAAATTATTAATATGGTTTCTTTCTTCTTCACACATGAATACTTACAAGATGAATAATAATGTGATGTAAGTATTTTAATACAGTAAGATAAATAAAATCACATAACTATACCTTAAAATGCATAGGTTTCAACATACTATGAGTATAGTTCAATAATTTGTCTATATTTATTTAAAAAATAAGTCATGTGATGGAGTAACTGATGCTAAATAATGCATATAAACTCCATAAGGAAAACAAATTGAGGAATATATAGAGGAGGCTCATTTGTGGAATAAACAGACACAAAATTGAGTAGTAAATAATATTACAGGTTTCCCAGGAAGAAGGATTGATGGCCAATAAGCTTCTTATCCTAAATTTAAGCTCATAAATGTGACAAGTAGACAACTAAGCAAACAAACCTCACAGATCTACTTCTAAAAATAATTATCAGTGAAATTCTTGATATACCTTCTGGAAAATTTAGCTTTTCACAATATAGAGGAATTGGCATAGGCTAGTGCTACTTGGGAACTGGATTTGATAACTGATGAGGAACTGGTTGTAGATCAGAAATGCTGGAAACTTTATAAGAATGTGGGCACAAAATCTTAGAATTCATGGGTAGGCACCTTAGAATTTGGACAGAGACGTGGTGACAAATAGCAGGGAAAGGATATAAACTTCCTAATTTGTCCTGGTTATTTATTTTTTACAGTATTCTATTTAGTTCCTAATGCCACATTTTAGAAAAGAAATCATTTAATTGGAGAGTTCAAGACAAAGTCAATTAATATGTTGGAATGTCCTGAGGTGGTGCCAGATGAGCATGAGTTGAAAGAAATGAGTTGTTTATCTGAGGAAGAGAAGAATAACAGTGGATATGATAGCTGTCTAAAAGTATTTGCATGTCTGTCATTGGAAAGAAGGAATCATCTTGTCCTTCTTGGTCACAAAAATCAGTACTAGCAGGAAAGAGTGGACATGGAAGAGGGGCAAATCTCAGACTTAAAGTAACAAAAATTTCTCTAACAATTGGACATATACAGAATTGGAATTGAATCCATTGTGAGTTAGTGAGCTCCCTTTCAACAGAAGTCTTCCTTTCAATGCTATATTCCTCATTTCCAGTCATATTGCAGAACGGATTCTAATTCAACCTGGAGTTAGACTGGATGGCCTCTAAGCTTAATTTTAATTCTTAGATTAAGAAAAGTGAATCATAGTACTCAATTTTAAATCTTATTCTATAGCACAAGCATGTTCCCAAGAAAAATATGGAGATGAAGAAAGTAATGTTTGAAAAGTTAGGAATTCTCTTTGGAAATTAAAAAAAAAGATTTTAAATGATTTAGATAACTTTTTAAATAGATTGATGAGGTAAGAAAATGTACTCACTAACAATCATCTCATGCTTTTTTAAAAGAATAAGTTGACATTGTCTGTTATTGTTTAATTACTATGTTTTAATGTATCCCTCCCAGTCTGCATACACAGGGAGCTGCCTTGTATGAAAAAGAGGAAAAAAATGGGAAAAATTGACATAATTAACCACCCCAGAGAAATGTGACATGATATTTAATGTCTCCAATCTAAAGTCTGGCATCAATTTAAAGAAATGAAAAATTACCTTTTTTACAACATTTCTTTAGAGACAAGACTTGTCACTGTAATTTTAAGGCATTCAATTTCAATTGAGTTTGTTTTACTGAAATTTACATTGTTGCAGTAATTTTCTTTGGACAGTGTAACAACAATGTGGCATGCCACTACTTTGGCTGTGTAAGACTAACAACACCAGCACACAGAAGAGCTGCCAGCACAGATTCTTTGATCTGCTTTTCTAAGGAAAGCAACTTTAAGGGTTTACCAAATTCACTTTAATCAAACATACACATATCATTCACTTATTTCAGGGGTAAAAACCAGCACCCTAAACTTCAGAGCAAATACAAACAGAAATTACAAATAGAAAATATCAACAGATCAAATAACACAAAACGGTAGACAGGCTTCTAGCTTTCTGTCCAAAACCTCTGTACATAGTTATCAGGGAAGCACCAACATCTGGGTTTTCAACCCAGGGGATTCTTAACAATGGCTGCCCAGAGTCTTTTCTAGTCAAGTCCCATGACACTCTTCCAGTGAGTGAGAACCTCAAACAAAATGCTAACCTCTGAGTTTATATACCTTCCTTAGGTCCAGAAGACTTCACACCTAATCAGCAAAAGGGTGTGGGCCTGGGATTTTACACCTAGTTAGCAAAAGGGTATGAGCCTGGGGCTTTGCATCTAGTAAGAATTAATCAAAGGCACTTGATTACTTTAGTACTCTAAATGAGAAAACTGTAAAAAAAAAGTCCCACTTTAATTACCAATACAGGCAGCTATGTGGTTCCTTGCATAGAACACTCTACTTCAAATTAGAAAGACATATTCATGAGTTCAAATCTGGCCTCGAAAACTTACTAGCTATTTGACCTTGGGCTTATCCCTGCTTGCTTGCCTCAGTTCCTCATCTGTAAAATGAGCTGGAGAAGGAGTTGGCAAACCATTCTAATATCTTTGCCAAGAAAACCCCAATATAGTGACACAAAAAGTTAGACCCAATTGAAATGACTGGACAACAGGTCAGTTAGGTGGCACAGCCAATAAAACACTCAGCCTGGAGTTCAAAAACAGAGTTCAAATATGACTTCACACATTTTCTAGCTGTCAGACCCTGGTGAAGTCCTTGAATCCTGTTTATCATCTCTAAAATGAGCCAGAGAAGAGAATGACAAATATTTCCAGTATCTCTGCCAAGAAAACCTCGAATGGAGCACAAAGAGTCAGACGTGACTAAAACTATTGAACAACAATGTCCTTGGTTCTCCCTACTTTATTTGCACTAGTTCACATAGGTCTTCCCATACTTCTATGTTATAACCATACCTGTACTTTCTCAAAGCCAAATAAGGTTCTATCATATTCACGTAATATGTTTTAGTTGTTTCACAGACATTAACCTTGCTTCTGGTTCTTTGTTATTATAAAAATATATTTATTACCAAAAAAGTATTTGTATATTTGGAGTATATGTAACATGAGGAATTTGTTTCTTTCTGTTTTGTTATTGACCTAATTGGGGTATATTCTAAGCCAGAAAATAGTTGGTTTTGGCAAAACTAAATTACCTTCTTAATCACTCTATCAAAATAATTCTAAATTGTCTTCCAGAATGATTGGACTAATTCACAATGCAGTTTTTTCTACATATTCTATAACATTGATTATTTCCATTTGTTTCATTTTTTACAATTTGCTGGGTAAAAATGACAGAGGTATTTTGATGTTCATATATCTTATTATTAGTCATTTGGTGCATTTTTCAAAATGAATGTCGCCATTTTACAATTCTTCTCTGCAACTATTCATATCCTTTTGCCTATGCCTGTATGTATATGTGTGTATTTAAAGATGATTAGAATTCTGACACAGGAATGAGTAAAGGAAGTGTATACAAAAAGTGGCAAGATATAGTAAGGATGTAATTAACAAATGAAATAAGAGTTGATGTGTCTTGAAAAAGATTCTGAGAAAAAAAAATATTTTCTTTATTCAATGCAAGAGGAATCTCAAAGAAAGGGTAGAATTCTTTCTTGGGATAGGCAGAAAGATAATGAAAAGAATTTAGAGTCATTCAAGTGTTGTTTTGTATAAGAAAATGTTCTTTAGAATGGGAATTATAAAGCAATAGTGGTTAACAAGAACTCGAAGCCTAAGATAAAGTTTAACGGTAATAAATGAATATTTGTCTGTCCTTAATGAGTTCAATTCATAACATCCAAATGAAAAATAGCTCATAACTATAACTTGCTCATGTAACTGCTAACTTTTCTATGATTATTTTCTTTAAATCATAAAAATAAGAGAAGTGCCATGGAAGCAGAGGCTTCCAAATTTCCATTTCTCAAAAGCAGAAAAGAGTAAATTCTCCTAACAGTAGACCAGCCACTGTGATCTTGAATCCTGACAAAATAGCAGAAATAAATATTAAAGGGATGATTTGGGAGCACTTATAAAGTAAACCACTGATCTTTTGACACCGGCATAGTTTCATCAAGGAGAAAAGTGGAAGAACCCATCACAAAGTAATTGTAGCATAAAAAATGACAAACATAAAACAAATATAAAAAACCTTGAATATTAACTTATCTGTTCATTTTTCTGGGCTTTTCCATTGACCTTGGACCTCCCTATTCAGTCCTATAGTGTCTGACTCCAGCTTGATGGCCACCCTGTGACTGATGCAGCTGCTGTAATATTAAGCACTAGGCATTTGGAAGAACTCATTGTTCAAGTGAAAACTCCACTACCTAGATAAGTTGAGGCCTCTGAAGTAGTCTACCTCTGAGTCACAAAAGAAGGGAACAGTTATGGACAAGAGTGGAATTGGAGGAGATGAACAAGTATAGAAGGGAAACAATAAGTGCATAACTGGTTAGAATTATTAAAAATAAAACATGAAGTCCATAAAGTATAGGAGAAATGGTAGAGATGCACTAAAAATGCTGCTAAAGCATCCATCTGAGAAGAAAACTTGGAGGTACTATCCTGACCTCTGACCTCTTCACAGACAGATCAAGAAGTCATACAGGGACTAGAAAAAGTGGGTTTCAGAGAGAACGATGAAACCCATGAAGACAGAATGTAATTAGGGCTTATACTTGTCTCTATTACAGTGGTAATTATGATTTTTGTTACTGTATTGTCCAGACTGGTCAACTTTCAATATCTGAAGGAAATAGCTACCATTTACAACCCTATTAGTCTAACACCTGGCTGTCCAAAGTATGGCCCACAGTCCACATGTGGTCCACGGTGTGATTTTATGTGGCCCACCTGTAGGTTTTAATGTTCAAGAGCAAAAAAATAAAATAATAACTTCCATGGAATGCATATTAGATTTTTTTAACTCCATCACTAATAAATAATCTCATTGATATTAATTTTCTTTGTTGTTTTCAAGCAGTATTACAGATGGGACATAGCACATGGAATTTTCTTCACACGGTTTGTAAGTATGGCTAGTATTTCTAATACAATATTGAATAATAGTGGTAATAGTTTTTCTAATATTGAAAAAGTCCAGCATACCGAGTATAAACACTCCCTGACAATCCATTTCACTTTAATTGTCAGTTTTACTAGCATGTAGTTGGGCAGAATCAGTCTTTAAAAAATGCTTTAATTTCTTCACCTTTGGTGGCACATGCATCTTTTTCATTTTTGCGACTGGTAATTTCTTTTAATTCCTTTTAAAATCATATTAACAAATGGTTAACCCATTTTATTAATTTTCTTTTCCATAAAACCAGCTCAAATTTGATACTTCATTTTTTACATTCAGTTTTATTAATCTCTCCTTTGATTTTCAGGGTTTCATTTTGTTGTTTCATTGAGTATTTTAAATTTATTCTTTTCTAGTTATTTTTAATAGCATGTCAAATTCATTATCTGTCCTTTCTGTTTTCATTGATGTTTGCTTTTAGAGATATAAATTTCTCTTACATACTGATTTGAATACATCCCACAATCTTTAGATTCTGCTACACCTCCTTATTTTAACTCTGTGTATTTCTTTCTCTTTCAAGTGTTTCCATTGTAAACATGTTGTTGACTTCTGGTTTCTAGTCTATTCCTCTATTCCACTTCTATTGTATGGGTGAATTCATCCAATTTCATTTGGTTATGATTACTAACTGTGTTTTTCCTTCCATCCTGCTTGCTTACGTTTATCTTCTTTCTCTTTTTACCTTGTCTCTCCTCAAATTTCTGCTGCCTCCCTTGATCTGCCATCCCTTTTATCACCACTATTCCCAATATGTTATTACCTTCCAGTCTATTTCTCTTTTAGGTAAGATAAACTTTTATACCAAATTGAGTGTGGATCTAAAGTCTTCTCTGTTTGATCCAATTAAATGAGAGTGAGGTTCAAGCACTGACCACTAGCTATCCTTTCATTTCCCCTTCTGTTAAAGTTTTTTTTCTTTTGTAAATATTCTATTTGAAATTATTTTTCCAATTCTTCCATGCCCTTCCTGCTTCTCTTAGTTTGCCTTTCTTCTCCCTTGTTTTTTTTAAATCATTCCAACATAATAAACTCATGTCTATGTCCTCTTTTATGTAGACTCTTTGTAACAGCCTTAGCAATGATAAAGTTCTTAGGAGCTGCATTTATCATCCTCCCATATAGGAATGTGAACCATTCAATTTTATTAACTCTGTTAAGACTTCTTTTTCATTTTTGCTTTTGTATGCTTTGCTTGGGACTTATGTGTATATGTCATATTTTCTATTCATCAATAATCTTTTCATGATGAATGATTGAAAATCCTCTGTTTCTTTACATATCTATTTTTCCCTGAAGGATTTTACTCAGTTTTCCTGGTTAGATTGTTCTTGGTTGTCATCTTAGCTCCTTTATCTTCCAAAATATCAAACGCCAGTCTCTTTTCTCCATTAATGTGAGGACTGCTCAATTTTGTGTGACCTTGACTGTGGCTCTACAAAATTTAAATGATTTTTTCTGGAAGCTTGTAATATTTTCTCCTTTATTTAAGAGTTCTAGAATTTGGCTACAACATTGCCGGAGCTTTCATTTTGGGATCGCCATTAAGAGATGATTAGATGATTCTTTCAATTTCTATTTTACTTTCTGATTCTAAGATATTGAAGCATTTTGAAAATGTGTGCCTCTTTTACCATTTAAACAATTCCATTTCTCTTAAGGTGTTATTTTTCTTAATGTATTTTTTCTAAGATGTAAAATGTCTTTTCATAATTATCTTGCATCTTTCATATTTTTTTCCAATTTTTCTTTTACCATGTATCTCTTTCATTTGCTCTCCTAAAAATTATTGGCTTGCGTCCATTTTGAATTTTTTAGCTTCAGTCCAATTTGACTATTTTCAGGTTTTGCTTACAGGTGTTTTCATATTTTTGTCCTCTTCTAAGTTTGTTTATAAATGTTCTCTGTCACTCATAGTAAATTTTTATGGTCAGGTTCTTTTGCATTGTCGTTTGCTCATTTTTTGTCTTCTTTAAAAATTTTCAACTTCAGGTTAAATGTCAAATCTGTTGACCTTGGGTTGGGGAAGCACTGTTTCAAGCTTAGGCTTTTCATGCTATTCTTTTCAGAGCTATTTTGGTGGAGAGGGGGATTCTAAGTTTTAGTGGTTCCAAGGTGGTATGATCTGGGGAAAGTTGTAGTCATCACTCTGCTAGTCTATACTCTCATTTTTAGGAATGCTCCACTGCTCCACTACAGCCACAAATTATTCTCTGTGCCCTAGAAATGTGACCCAGAGCTGCATATTGGTAATTGAGTTGCCAAAACGTTCTCAGTCCTGTCCCCAGTGCCAATTCAAGGTCCCTTCTAATCTTTTTTCTGACCACTTGTCAAATTCCCTTACCATCTCCAGACTGAGAGGTTCTGCAGCTGCTGCTGCTGGCAAAGCTACCTCCAAGGTCAATCACGGGTATTGCTGCCAAGTATGTTATAAACCAACCTCTACCCAGGTATCACAGAGCAGACCTTCTGATCTCCTATGTTGTTGTAAGTTGGAAAAAAAAGTCTTCTTATCTTTCAACAAAGTGAACCAATAATATTAATGGCCTGAGCTCATAAAAATTCCTCTCAGGATTATTTGGAACTACCAAAAATAATGAATACACCAATGTGAAAAACTACTAGTCTGCTTTCATTAAAAATACATCATATAAGGTAAAATAAATTTAATGGAAAACCAATGGTTTTTTACATCATGCCAAGAAAGTTTTAAATCTAATAAAATGTCTAAAGTTGTGAAGGATTGGACATAAAGCAGATGGCTATGTGAAAAGTTAGAGCATTATTTCAGTAATCTGCAGGGACTACCTTTTTTCAAGTATCCACTCTATGACTTTCATCTTGCTCAACAGCTGTGATTCTGTATTAGTACAACTTGATACTAAAAGATAGAATGATCTAAGATTACTGGGTTGCTCTTTCTGAAGCTTATGATATTTCAAATAAGAAAAGATAGCTCTTTTATTATTGGAACAGACTGGCAAATGGATTCTTCATAACACTAATCTTTTGTTTGGATAGTTCCAAGTACCCAATTATTTTTTGCTTCATGTGGAATTGAAAATCACAGTCTATATATTGGAGGAGGTAAAGATACAAATTAACAGTGAGTAATGAATGCATCTCATGAATGTTAACAGTTTTCCTCTGCCAAAATGATAGTAAGATTATCAGTATACCAAAACCAACACAGTCCAAGTTAGAATCATTAGTTAACTAGCCATTTCAGAGAGAGAGAAAGAAAATTGGTCATAGCTCTGAAGGAGACCTTAAAAAATCCCTAGTCACTCACCTTTAATCTCTGAAGCTAGGCAGGCAAAGGCAAATCTAGGGGAGTAAATTTTTCTTTGATATCCCTGGCTAACTTTTTTTTTTTTAATTCTTTCTTCCTTAGTGGAGTCCCTTAACTTGACTACTTCTATCTTCCTTTGGCTCCAAAAATTCAAACTGTGAAAATAATTGTAAAGTCAATATTGCAACTCTTGGAGGATTTGCATTTCAAAGTTGAATGAAAGCTTTGATTTTGTTAAAAAGAACTTTCAATGTATTAAATGAAGAATGTTCTTTTGGAATTAGTGCTCTTTTTCTATGGCTTGGTATTCATATCATATATTCTTCTATCTGTGCTGCTTGTTTGTTTTTCACTTCTATCTAAATTTAAGATTATATTGCAAGTATTGGTGATTGCTGGAAGTCTGGCCTAAGGGGGGAAAAAGAGTCTTTATGCTCTCTATTCATGAGTGTGTCTGGCCTCAAGACACCACAATATTACAGAAATATGTGGATTTCTCCTACTTATATAATGACAAAGGGATTCCATAATTTTTTTATTTCCTTCACATATTATTCAATGGCTTTTGTGGATGCTATGCCACTTATTTTACTTGCCTATGAAGCTTATGTCAATATGCAAAACTCTGGTTTCTTAATTATCCATGTTAATAGCAAATTCTGACAAGGAATATAGAAGATATGAGAGAGGCAGAGCACTGAGTAGTTCACACTAAAATTCAGTAGACAAATATGACTTAGAATTAATAAAAAATATTTGAGATGCATTTAATATTTGCACAATTGCTTCTTTGACCCTCACTGCCTGAAGGCCAAGTAGGTTACATCATTCACCCCTCCCTCAGAGTTATAAAGTATCCTTAAAGTAGGTTGGAAATTCACTTTGCATCTACTGCTCTTGTCATGTTTCAATTCCGTGGAAATAAATGCCCCTCCCAAGGTCATTTCTTCAATTCTAAACTCACCACTAGGCTACTAATGCATGTCTTGGTTAATATAGCATCCATTAAGCCTCCTTTACCCTTTGATTGAGGGCCGGGAAGACAAAGTATAAAATTCCTTTATAGCAGAGAAGAAGGAATCTTCCTCAAATCTGTGGATAAAATGTGTAATCAAATTTGTGGACAAATTGTGATTTCATCCCTGTAGATGCAATAGGCAAGAGTGTAGGAAAGAATGTAGAAAGCACAGGAAAAGAAAGACTTCAGTCTAGCTGGTTTTAAATATTCAGCCTTTCCAGTTGAATGAGGCTACACCCACTCATGTGGTAGTGCAATAAGGAGCCTTCATGCTAGGTGATCTGGGCATGCCCCAAACAAGACCATTGGGGTATCTCCATATCAAGCAATTTGGGAATGCTCCAAAAACCCCTAAATATTGTGATATCTAGATTTGATTTTGTTGTTGTTGTTGTTCAGTCATTTTTCTCTCATGACTTACTCTTTGTGACCCCATTTGGGGTTTTCTTGTCAAAAATACTAGAGCACCTTACCATTTATTCTCCAGCTAGTTTTAAAAATAAGGAAACTGAGGCGAACAGGGTTAAAACTTGCCTAGGGTCAGAGAGCTAGTAAATATCTGAGGGTACATTTGCATTCAGGAAGATTAGTTATCCTGACTCTAGGCCCATCACTCTATCCCTTGTTCCACTTAGCTGCTTCAGATATGATAGCTGGAGTTTAAGTAATGAAGTTTCACTATGAAGAATTGGAAGCGATATTTCACACTTCCTCAGTTTATTATTTCTCAGTGTGTTAAGTGAGTAGATTGACAGAATTGGCATGTAGGTAAATAGACATTCCATTGAAATTATCCTGGAAAATGATTCTTCTCTACATATCATTCATAATTAGAGGATATATGTAGAAAGAGTCAATTAGCAGGGTTTGGAGGGGAAAATAAAATGGATTATTTCTCTTCCCAAAAAGAATTGACAAATCAATGAATCCAATAGTTGATCATGGAGACTGTGAGACTAATTGGTGCTTTCTGTTCATTTGTATTAGATATATTTAATCAGTGTCTTGGATGACAAGCTCCATGATGGAAGGTAATTGAATTATGTGTAGCATCTAGAAAAATGCCATACATACATAGGTGTTCAATAAAAAAAGTATTTACCACCATGGGATATCAGTGGGGTAGAGATATTAATATCATCACTTATATAGAGCTTCAAGGCTTATAAAGTATTTTACAAGTATTTTATCAAGTTTAATACATTCTTGTTCAATTTCCTTGAACAGAATATGGTTGATCAGAGCTATAGTTGAGGCTGGTGATTGGCCAGAAAAAAAAATGATCACTATGGATACCCATTTAAAAATGAAAAAAAATATTAATCCTGAGACTAAACTTCCCTCATATGACCCTGCATGGAATATAATCTCAAACTGAAAAATAAAAAAAGAAATTTCTCAATAGGTATATTATCAAGAGTGCCAAAGTTCTATCCTCAGCTCTTTGACAAAACAGAAAACTAGTTTTCTAAAATCAGGGATGCTGAAGAAATTGAAATATCAAAATGTAAGTTTCCAGATGGGAGGATCTATTCTTTTTGATTTTGCATCTTTAGAACCTAGCAGAACCTTTTATGTTTTATTTCAAATCCATTATTTTTTTTTCAGTATAGAAGACTTTCTCTGTGAAAACTTCTTTCATTGATGCAGATAAATAACTCGCCTATCACTTATTTTCATAGAAATATTCCTAGGATATTTAGAAGTGAAGTTACCCAGCTAGCATGTATCATGGACAAGACTTAAACTAGTATCACTAACTGAAGATTTTTCTCTATTCAACTTGTCCCATTGCCTCTCTTAGCATGTCAGAACAGATAGATTAAAAGGCTTATTGTATTGTATTGTATTGTATTAGACTAGTTAGGTGTTAGCAGATGGTACATTTGTACGCCAGAAAATTCCATACAACTCTTTGACATAAGGAATTTGATTAATCAATCTCAGAGAACCAGAATATATGTTAACCAGAAAGTTTGAGGGTTTTTTGGTTATTTTCATCTAACAAAATGAATTTTATATGGTGAATCAAGCACTAAAAATACATTTTTGAAAATCTTATACAAAAAGAATTAAAAGAGATAAAATTGGATTTGTCTTTTCCCTGACTCCTGATGTTCACACACTATGCCCAATAATCATGATTTTCTAAGCCACAAGGCTTCGGTGGCCTCATTGTGTCATTCACATATCTACTCACAAAGTGCATCTTGTCCCAGCTGGAGTGGGAGAGAAGAAAAGTACACATCTGACATTCTTCTCTGGGCATCAAGAGAACAAACCCTTTCCTTCTCTGACCCATTCTTTGATTACAACTCTTGGAAGGAGATCAATTACAAGGATATGTTTCCTCAAATTTCATGACAGAATGACATTATCAGGGTACCTTATATCCCAGGACCCATAGTTAGTGAACATAGAAGAATTCTATATTATCTTCTGCAAAACTCTTTTTGTTCCATTTACATTTTGGGTTACTGCTTTGTGACTTTTACTCTTACAAACCTATTTCCACCTTTTCTCCATCAGCTAGCTTGTAAATAATATGCCACACTGTGCATCATAAAAGTGTCCCACAAATATACAACTTAATATATGAACACATAGACATATACATATTTATGTATGTGTGTGTGTATGTGTGTGGTCATCAGTAGTATTTCGTTAAAATATTAGGATTCTGCAGGTGATCATCCTCTGAAATGCTCTTAGAAGTTCCAAGATTAGGTTGCTCTTTTGTAGATGGGAAAATGGCCCAATGATTTCCTATCTCGGAGGTCACAAATCTGTCAGGAATTCAAGTCAATGCTCATAAATACACTGCCTTACAATGCTTGGAAAATAACTGCTTTTTATTGCAATCATATAAAATATCATTGGAAGTAATAGAACATTTATTTTTGTATAACACCTCTGAAACAATAACTTTTTCTCCCAATTTGTATAGTTGTTTATCTTCCTTCAGAACTCTGTATCATGTGCAATGAGAATGTACTGTAAGCTATCTTTGAGTCAATGCTTAATCAGGGTTACAAATTGCTATTATCATTTTGAGTATTCCTATGGTACTATAATTCTCCCCCTATAAATAATATACCATGTAATGATTATTATTACTCATCATATTTTCAATTTATCTGACCTTGATAAAAACAGAAAAGTGCTTCTATTTTTAGCCCATGTTACTGACATGATATGGGATACAGGCAACATGAGTCAGATTTCATGGTCCTAATAATAGAGATTATTTTTAAAAAATAATTTCCAAAAGTGAATATAAAGCAATGAAGAGAACAAAATGAA
The DNA here is from genome assembly GCF_011100635.1 of Trichosurus vulpecula. NCBI lineage: Eukaryota > Metazoa > Chordata > Mammalia > Diprotodontia > Phalangeridae > Trichosurus > Trichosurus vulpecula. The sequence continues at coordinate 318,329,444 of NC_050573.1, read as the reverse complement.
ATTTAAAATAAATAGGATCACTGTGGGATTATTTTCTATATTGTCCCATTAATTCTTCATAGACACATACAAATACCTTCTGCTATGTTCTTTAAACATTACAAGTGTACAACTGCAGCACTGGGAGTATTGGCATCAAATTCTTACAAATTGATTGTATGGTCTACTTTTCTGAGTACATATGTCCTATGTAATGTGTTTTATGCTACTCCTCTATTAATTTTTTTTGGGGGGGGCAGGGCAACTGGGGCTAAGTTACTTGCCTAAGGTCACACAGCTAGTACATGTGTCAAGTGTCTGAGGCCGGATTTGAACTCAGGTCCTCCTCACTCCAGGGCCAGTGCTCTACTCACTGTGCCCCCTAGTTGCCCCTACTTCTCTATTTAATTAATAACTGTTAATGTGCTGGAGGATTTTTTTTACCCACTACACAACTCTTTGTTTACCTTAGGATTGTCTATGCTTTGATTCTTGGCAATTTTGGGTGTTACATAAATCACAGTGATTAATATAACTAGAAAAATGCTGCCATTATTTTAATAGGTGTATCAATTTCCAAGTATTGCATATGCATATGTATACAAACATATGTAAGAAAGTACACACGTACTTTTTGGCTTTTCTATTAATCCAGAAATCTACAGTTGATCAGCAAATATGTTTTGGATTTTTTCAGTTACATCACCCATATTTGAAAAATAATGTTCACACATAAGAAAAAAAAGAAAGCTTTGTTAATATTCATATTATGATGTCATGTTTTTTGCAAAACACTTTACTTTTTAAAACATTTTTTCATATGTGATTCAATTCTGAAACAACAACCATCTTAAATCTATAGCAAGGTATCCCTGATTCATCTTTGTAGAGGAAATTAAAGAATGGAAAATATGAAAAAAAGTTAAAGGTCAAATGCCTAATTAATTTGGAACTAGAAAACAGGTTTCCCATTTATTCCAAAATGATAGATAGATAGATAGATAGATAGATAGAGATAGATATGTGGGTATGTGGGTGTGGATGTGTATTCAATAATACATATTATTGACTGAGAATGCATGGATCTTTCATCTGGATCAAATTTTTGTTGTACTGTTTATTTGCACAAATAGTGCACAAGATTAAATGTTGGATGATTGGCTTTAAGATTTAAAAAAGTCATTTTAAGTTTATATTAAAAATATAAATGAATTAAAATAAACAAGAATATTCTTTCATCACAGATTCATAATTGATTACCATTAGTCATTTTATTAAATGTCTGTGATTGCAAACGTTATTTATTTTCTGCATCTTTGTGGCTTCTATGTTAAATGAGTATTTAACATATTAGCTGACTTGCTAATGAATTGAGCAACTTACAAGAGACATACAATAATGAGAGTAGGGTGTATCTAAGACAAATTATTTTTATCTTCTCATTCTAAGATTTTTATTTCTTCTCTAATTCAATAAATATTTAATAAAATAGATTAGAGATGAATAATGTCAAACTGGTCACAGGGTAGTAGATTTCATATTTGGCATAAATATTCATAATTTCCAGTATAATGGCCACCAGAAACCATTTTATCCTATCTCTCTAGATTCAGTGTCGCTTCTGAAATACCTACTATAGAATTAGAATTTTTTTTATTCATCAGAACCTAAACAAGTCACAAAAGATTAGAAACTCCCTTAGAGGCTAAAATCTTACAGCAGTGGAACTTTTTGTAATCTTTTATAACAGTGGAATCTATGGAGAGAACCCAACATAATAATTTAGTTTCACTGCATTTGTGTGTGTGATGTATGTGTTTATATAAGTGTATGTTCATATATTTACATATGTATTTATAGTATTCAATTCATATACTTATATAATATTCAATTCAATTTACTTCATATTTAATTCTGTGTTAAGCTTATAATAGATTTGCACTATCTTTCCAATTTCATAATAGATTTGCACTCTCTAGCCTAGATATATGGCTTGGATCCACAGTTAGTCCATTCAGCTTTATAAAATTATATTTCATTTATTTTCATATCATATCATCATCTATAGATATGTTATATGCAAACATACATATTAACACACATAAAATATATCTATATATCCATGCATGTAAATATAGTAAATAAAAATATTTACATAAGTATATATATGTAAATACAGATATTTTGTATAGACAGAATTATTTGTTCCACTTTTTTCTTAACCTCACCCCCTTTTTGGATACACTTTGTCTTCTATACAGATAATTGCATTTTCTACCTCAAAGATCCAGTTGTTCTAAAGATATGGAAAATGTCTTTTTTTTCCTTTCTGTGATTAAAAACATATTTTTTCTTTCATTCACTAAAGTAAAGCTGCTTCCTATATAACTGCTTTGTCATGATCCTATGGTAAAAATTCAATTTGGTTATTTTGTCAGAAACAAAATCTACCTCAAATATAGTAGGAACAAATGCTGGATTTGGATCTCATGGGCCTAGTTTAAAATTTTGCCTTCTTCCATTCAATATTGCTGGGTTTTTTGTTTTTTGTTTTTTGTTTTTTTTTACTTTTTATAGTATATTTTTAATACCATTCATACAACTCTTAACCCTAATGCAGGCCCATATCAACCTTTGAATGGATTATTGCAATGGCCTCCTAATTGGTCTCCCAGAATCCAACTTCTCTCCTTTCTTATCTATCCTCCACACATTTGCCAAATTGATATTCCTAAAGCTCAAGTCTGGCCATATCACTAATCTACTCAAGAAGTTCCTGTGGCTAACTGTTTCCTGAACTTTTACTGTTGCCCCATTGCTTATCAACCATTTTCTATATGATACAGTCCTAGTGCTCATCTTCTTTCTCCACTTGCTCCAGCTTGTCAATGTCCTTATTATAAAGAGCTGCCCAGAATCCAACAGGATATTCCAAAGAGATTCTTGTTGAGATTTAGGGGTGCTCGGGGCCACAAAATTCTGACATGCTGAGTCCTGCTCAAATGTATTCGACTCAACCCTTCTTTCGGCCTAAGAGAAAAAGTTTATTAAAGTTTCACCCTAGTGGGTAGATCCTAAAGAGTCTGAGCATCTGCGATGCTTGTGTTGACAAGCAGGCCAGATTGAATCTGAAGTAAATTGAATTGGAGCCTCAATATTGCTGCTGTGATCTTGGATAAATCACTTAACTTTTTGGATCTCAGTTTACTCAACTGTAAATATGAAGGTTGAGCTAAATGATGCCATAAGTACCTTTCAGTTCTAAGTTGATTAACTCCTGATCCTGCGCAATATCCAAAAATTAAATGCCACTTTCTCTAGGTAAGAGACCTCATTTAACAATCGTGTCCTCCATTGAAACAGCTATAACTCATCAACAGACATTAGAGTTTTCTACACACTAAATTATTCTGTACTACTGCGTTACAATGTGAGCAAGCCAGTACATTGGGAGATAAAAGTACATTATGAGAAGAAAATACAAGAACTTTTCTTTCTATTTATTTTTTATGCAAGAAGAGAAAAAAAAAACAATTCCTATTACTCATATTAATTGAAACTAACACACTCATCATTTTCCAGATGATCACATATCGTGTATGGTAAGAGAGATATCTTCAGTGAAGATTCATAGTTCTACAATAGAAAAGAGTTGACAATGGTGCCTCCACTAAATTGTTTGGTTTTAGCCTGTTGACCTAGATTATGTATGCCCAATTAGGTGGGATCACGGATTCTGTTATGTAATTTAACCAATTTGACTCTCGTAAATTCACAAGTGGCTTAAAATGATGCCACAGATGGAATATTATACTAAAAAAATTGAGACCACAAGAAAACAATAAAATGGTCTAGCTGATAATCCCTACTATGGGCTTTTCAGCCATATGATGAGATAGAAATAATAATGAACATCCTTTATCAGGTACTTTATAAAACTTAATTGAAACTAATAACTTTTGGAATCTTGTGTTGTTGGTTCCTTACTTGATAGTGGAAGAAATAAAGTTAAATAGCACTAAAAACACATTGTTCTTCCTGTGGTGGTAGAAAAGGATAGAAATAATATGGTGATGAAATGAAATGCTTGATTTTGTCAGTAAACACTGTAGTAAGACTCAAAGAAAGTATTGCTGATAATGTGAACAAAATATTAGAGCAAATTATGCAGTATAGGAGTTTTGCTATGCACTTAAATGAAAATATGGATCTATCTATGTAATCCATCAACTTTTGTTATTTGCTAGATTGTGTTTCAAAATTAAAATGTGTTAACTACTTTGTTCTAAAGAACTAAAATTAAGATGGACTAGAAAAAATATATAATCTCAACAGAAAATATCTCTAATTTAAAAAAATTGTTTTATAGAAAAATTATCTGTGTGGTCATTGGTGGAGTGGCTTCCTGACTGGAATTTTTATAAACATTCTGGAATTAGGTTACAGTGGGAATATCATATGTGAAGTGCTTTTCTAACTCTTACATTTTGGCTCACTCTCCATGAGGCATGCCACCATATCTTCCATCCAGGATTCTAAAGCACCCTGAAAAGTTTAGACCATATATTATCTTCTGTAATCTTATCATCTCAAGTTCATGCTAACTATATGTTAGAAGTCAGTGGTTAGCATTCTATTTCCATTTAACCATTAAATCAATTCACCGTGAATAGCTTTTACAATGGAATATTTACTTCAGAGAGAAAGCAAGAAAAATATTAAATATGTATATGTTTTCTCTAATACCTGAAGGGCATATTTTCCTCTAATACAATGTGGGTGGGGAATGAAGAGAGTAGGTCAAATTTAAGTGATAGTTAACATATTTGTCCCACAAAGTTTACACCCAAAGGCAATTATCTCTGTCAGATGATTCCTTGCCTTATATAAAACTTGGATGGAGTCCCAAAAGTTACTATGTGCAGCTTCAGGCCTCAATGCTGCATTATCTCTGGTACACAGACTTCAGAATTTCTTGGCAATTTCAAACACGGTCTTTCAAATTGATAAACAGAGGTTCCAATCTCCTTTATCTAAAAGAGGAATGAATGGAGAAGTCAAGAGCCAAGGCCTGTTCACAGGACCATATAAATACAAAGGGATGAAAGCCCTATGGCCTCTAACCTTACAACATTTTCCCAGAAGACTGTGATAAAAGGGGTCACAGCAGACCAGAATTGATGTAAGAATGGACAAAAGAGATAAACTCAGTGTGACAGGCCTCTGTGAATGTCTCCACAGTCAATCAGAAAGTCTCTTCTTCATCAAGCATTCATCTGATCAGAACCAGTTACAGAGCATCTACATATACCCTACAATCTGTCTAAGGTACTTCTTTTAGCTCATCTTGAATTTTTCAGAAGCCAACTGGTACCCTCTTCACATGGAGAGATCCAATCTGAGACAGTTTGAATAGAATAGGATCCCTACAATTTCATTCCATTATGCAGATGTAAGTCATTGCAACAAAGTCTTAGGAATAAGTAGACTGAAGAATACAGAAGGTAAGAAATGTGGTCAAATTTACACAAAACACTAACAACCAAGACCTCTAAAAGTCAAAATCTTTATGAGACTTAAAAACAAGCTGAGGGAATAACCATTAAAATATTTTGTTCAAAATAGACATATTTTGGTTATATTTTGGCAAAGAACATAAAAGAGTTGACAGATTTGAAAACGAATTGCATATTTATCTTTTATAAAAATGTAAGTGTTTCATATTTGCTACTTTTCTGTGATAAGGAAAAATCGTTAGTACTATGCTACCTAGTTGATGTTTTGGGAAAAATTTTTAACAATGTAAGACAAAAGCCTACATTTTGAAAGAAGCTGTTCCTATGAAGAAACATTAGGTGGGGGAGAAGGAATGTTTGAAATGTTTCTCTTCCTATGTGATTTTGTAGCTGAAAGTGATGTGGTATTTAAAAAGTTCACACATACAAGCACTTAAAAACAAACTAAATTTGGGAGCAGGGGTCATGGGTACTTCCCAGTCTGTGAGGCTGGGCTGCTTGTGGAGCCCCTAGGGCTGCCTGGGGTCTCCACCTCCACCAAGCGGGTGTGCAGGAGATAGACGAGGAGCTGATCTCTGCACAAGGGCTGCAGAGAGAGCAGGTCTTAGCGCCGCCCACTGCCCCCTGGCAGGCCGCCACAGCAGTCGGAGCTGCCTAGCCCCTTGAAGTGAGCCCGGAACACTGATGGCAGCATGCTTCCTGGCTCAGGCCCTAGCCACCAAGTGGGATGAAAGACCCTCACCAATTAAAAAAACTAAATTCCAATAAGGAGCCATCTCAGGGTGGGAACATAAATAAAATGTTATTCAATTCTCGGGAAAATAGGGCATCCTCTGCCAGAACAGATCTAGCAAGGAAGGTCAAGTACAAAGGGCAAAGCACAGATAATTATACTTAATGCAAGAGAATTCCTGCCCACCTCTGACACTTCTCACCATTGACCGAGAGGCAGGCTTACAATCTGAGCATGAAAAAATCGACAAAGAACCAGGAAATCAAGGCAAGTTAATCAAGTTAATGATTACAACTGAGGTGAGGTCTATAAATCTAAAGAAGGAGAATAAGATAAGGGGAGGCGGGAGAGCCTCTCCATTCTTCTACAGTACTTTTACAGTAAAGGCAAGCAGATCACAGTGACACTATTCTTACTTAGCAAATATTTAAACCAGAACCAGAAGAAAGGACAAAAAGTCTCAGAGTAAAAAAAAAAAAAAGAAAGAAAGAAAGAAACCTTCCTAGAGGCTGAGCAATCAGGCTCTCACGGCCTCAGAATTTTCCACTTCCCTATTTCTTGATTTTTTAAACATTTCTAAGTATAGATATGAACTGATATAGATATATATTTATACATATATATGTATGTGTGTATATATATATATGTATATATATATATATATGTATGTATGTATGTATGTATGTATTCCCTGCGAAGTCTTCACGTTTTACTTTCTCACTACCTCACACACTGCCATATCTCTCAGCACAAGCCTGTCTTGGTGACCAGTGGCGGCCCTCAGCAGCCACAGCTTGGCTACTCTGCAACTTCTGAGGACTGGGCCAATGTACAGTAGTTCATTTTCATCCGATTTGTTCCATCAAAGCCCAGTCAGCTTCAAATGGTGCCAATGAAAATTCCCACAACAAGGTTTGGGTGTTGTTTCAACAATCCAGCTATCAGCTGCTGTGGGGGTGAAAAACCAATGCAAGTCCAACAACAAGAACACTGCCAGAATAGGTTCTTTTGATCTGCTTTAGTAAGAAAAGCAACATTAAGGGGTTACCGATCTTACTTCAATCCAACATACAAACATCATTCGCTTAGTTGAGGGGAAAAAGCCAGAACCCTGAATTTCATAGCAAATACAAACAAATTACAAACATCAACAGGCAGACCAAATACAATTCATAGTTACCAACATCTAAGTTCAGCCCAGGAGCTCATAACAAGGGCTGGCCCAGAGGTATGCATGCCACCAAAGCTGTGGGTAAGAGCTCTGAAAAAGAGAAAGCCAAATCCTGGTTTTATATCATTTTCAAGGTCAAGGATGAGTCACACATGCGACTCACCCACGTGACCTAAAATCATCACAAAGAGGTGACTTAAACCCATGTGATCTAAAAGCCTTTGATGTCCCAAACATGTCACTCAAACTCATGTGTAAACTAGGCTCTCCCCTGAAGCAAGGAGGTCACCAAGGACTCCCAATCTAATCAAGGATACAAAGGCCAAACTTTTCAAGGGCACTTGGTTGAACTGAGTGCTAAGAGCCCATTTTGTCTGCCAACACAGATGTCACCTTATCCAGGTTCAAAAGTTGAATGTAGGTACCCAGTGAGAAAGTGGGCTGGCTTGTTGAGTGGCAGGAGTATAATCCCATGGAATATACTGTAACAGTCTTTATCTGGGCTGGACCAATGTGGGCAGATCCACAGATACATGAAAAAGATTTTTCTCTGAAGTTTAGCAAAGAGGATGGACATGTTGAATGAGAGAGCCAGAATAGCTTGTATGAGATTGAAAGTAGGACAAAGACTGATTGGCCTGGGAATTTTGGGTGGCACCCAAACCATTCTGCAGATCCTATCATTACTCCATAGAAAAGGGACAGCAGAGGAAAAAAAGTCATTCACTCTCATTCTGGGAAAATTATCTTACAGTTTGTAGCAATCAAAAGGAAAGACTGTGGAGAATGTGTAATACCTGGGGCAGGGAGGTGAAGGATGGTGCATCTAGGAGAGAAAATCAATACCTTAAGAGGAGAACTTTGTGAAGAAGCTATGAATTTCTTACAGAAATCCAGTCTGGAGAAGCAAGAGATGGAGGGGCAATTACACAAGCTCCTCAGCCAAGAAGATTTAAAGGTTTATAAGGCATATGTGGATGATCCTTGAAACACTGATAATGCATGGGTGGAAACAGAAGCTGTGAACTATGGTGATGAAACAGATGAGATAATGGAAAATTTTGCTCTGGGAGAAAGAGATGATGCTGGGAAAGTGAAATGGGTGGAAATCAGTGACAAGCTCAAGCTTTATGAGTCATTCCCAGTTCATCAAACTTGTATCTGAGAAGCAAAGAGCTCATTGGAGTGAGGACTCAGGCCTAGGATGCCATGGAAGATGGCTGAAGAATCTCCATATATATTTCAAGTCTTCAAATGAACAGTGGTGGAGGGCACAGAACTCAAATTAGAGAGGGCAGGTCACTTGTCTGTATGGTTATTTTATTCAGAATTTGTATTTGAATGGTTTTTGACCTAGGTATAATAGAAAATAGAGTTGAATGATTACAAAGAAGGTGAGTTTTCTAGCTAGGAGAAGAGGAATATAAAATGTAGTCTTCTGTACATGTTATATTTTGCCATGACTTAAAACAAATTAAATCACTGCTGCTTTTTGAAGACTTACAGAAATAAAGACATGACTGACTGAAAAAAAATAAACTAAATTTTCTAACCTTATTAAGGAACAGGTTTAGTGGGTTTTGATGTCATTTAAAAACCATGCAACACCATCACTCAATAAACATTTATTAAGTGCCATATATGTGCCAGTCACTGTGCTAAGCCCTGGGGATACAAAGAAATTCAAAATAGAGTCCTTGAGGTAAGGGAGGTCACATATTATTTGGTTATAAAATGTGCATACTATTTATGAACAAACTATATACAGGATAACTTTAAATATACAATAGAGGGAAAGCATTTGAATTAAGGGGGATAAAGAAAGCCTTCCTATAAAAGGTGGGATTTTGACTTGGACTTAAAAAAACCAGGGAAGGAAGTAGGGAGACATGATGAGGGAATGAATACATTACAGATATGGAGGAACAGGCAGTAAATGTCGAGATTTGGGAAGTGATGTGTTTTCTTTGAAAAAAATACCATATTTTGCCACATAATCATTGCAGATTTTATGTCAAATTTCTTTTCAAAAAAGTGGGCTACAACCATTAGGTGAAGTTTTTAAACATTGTACTGGTATTACTTTAAAATGACTTATTCCTAACTGTGTTTGGTGCAAGATTAGGATGCGTGGAGTATTCATGAATACATGTAAAAATTAAATACTCACAATGTGCATGTGCTGAGAAATCTAGGCTTGAGACTTGCAATGCATGAGAGATAAATGCATATCCATATGCCACTGGTGAGTACATTGCTGCTCTGTTTACCTTTTAAGTGGCATGATGACCAGAATTATACCATGCAATGATTATGTGATGAAAGGTTACAAACCAATTTTTGGACTTGAAAAACGGAGTGCGACAATTATGCAGTGTTGATGACTATGCGGTGAAAAATGGGAGCAAGGAGGCCAGTGCTGCTAAATCAAAGACTATTTAATGGACATAATGTGGTGTGAAAAGAAAAGTAGGGGGTGGAATAGATTGTGAAGAGCTGTGAACACCAAACAGAAAATTTTATGCTATATTATGGAGGTGATAGTGAACCAATGAAATTTATTATGTAGTAAGATGTCATACTAAGACTTACGTTTTAGGAAGATCATTTTGACAATTAAGTGAAGGATGTATTGGCATGGGAAACCTTATGACAGAAGTCCAAGCAGTAGGCTTTTGCAATAGCCCAACTGTGATTTGATAAAGCCCTGAAAAGGAGTGCTGGCAGTATCAGGACAGAGAAGGAAGCATAGGGGAGTTATATTACAAAGAGAAAATCCACAGGTTATGCCAACATATTTGATATGGGGAATGAGAGACAGTGAATTGTCAAAGATGATACCATAGAACTTGGGTTTATGAATAATCTGGTTTACATATGCTTCACTGGAGGAGGAAAAATTTTCACAAAATTTGTCTTGCAGGACAAACAAAAATTCGCAGGATGAACATCGTGTTTGGACTTGAATGGCTCATGAGGGGATGACACTCAATGAGGGCAATGTTTCTTTTTCTTCTGTTTTTTTTTTGGCTTTCATATGTCAAACAAAGGAATCTCAAGTTGGTATACTGCCTAATGGACTAATTTGGGTTTGACCCTTCTTGAAGGAATTGGAAGTGGATGCTGAAGACATTCAAGAGATGGTGGAGGAACATAGCCAGGAGCTGAATACAGGGGACCTGATGAATCTGCATGAGGAGCAACAGAGAGAGGTAGTGGAGGATATCTCATCTGAGGAGGAGGTTGATAGGTCAGAGGAATCCCTCATGTCCAGTGAGAGAAGGGAGGTTTATCAGATGTGGGGAAAAAGTGCAAAATTTTGCTGAAAAACATCACCCAAATAAGTCTGTAGCAATGAGAGCCATGAATATTTTTAATGACAATGCAATGTCATATTTCCCTGACATTCTGAAAAAAATTTCAAAAACAGCGTCATTAGATAGATTCCTGGTCAGAACCAAATGTAAAGGAAAAAATCGATGACTCAAAACATGAAAGTGATTAAAAAAAATTTAAAAAAATTGAATGCAGTAGAGATAGTCTTACTTTTAGTGAAAGTTGCACGAGGCAACAATCTTGATGTTGCAATCCCTGATGTTCTTTTGGAAGGGGAGTCTACTTCCAAGCAATAAACCTTCCTCTTCCTCCCTCTGATTTCCCACACTCCAGCCACGCATCCTCTCAAAGGTAAAGAGCCAGTTTATTTGTTTTATTTTCTATTTTTTTATTTATTTAATATTTTTAGCTTTCAGCATTGATTTTCACAAGAGTTTAAATTACAAATCTTATCCCCATTTCTACCCTCCCACACACTCCAAGATGGCATATATTCTGATTGCCCCATTCCCCAGTCAGCCATCTCTTCTGTGACCCCAGTCCCCCCATCCTCTTTTCCCTTACTTTCTTGTGCGGCAAGATAGATTTCTATGTCCCATTGCCTGTATATCTTATTTCCTAGTTGCATAAAAAAAAACTTTTTTTAAAGGGTTAACAATCTCAGTTTAATTAAACATACTTCTTTTTCTTCTCTCTTTTTATTTAATATATTTCATTTTCAGCATTGATTTTCACAAGAGTTTGAAATACAAATTTTCTCCCCATTTCTACCCTCCCCCCTCACTCCAAGATGGCATATATTCTGGTTGCCCTGTTCCCCAGTCACCCCTCCCTTCTATCACTCCACTACCCTCCCATCCCCATTCCCTTTCTTTTCTTGTAGGACAAGACAAATTTCTATGCCCCATTGCCTGTGTTTCTTATTTTCTAATTGCATGCAAAAACTTTTTTTTTTGTTTTTGAACATCTGTTTTTAAAACTTTGAGTTCCAAACTCTCTCCCCTCTTCCCTTACCACCCACCCTCCCTAAGAAGTCAAGCAATTCAACATAGGCCACATGCGTATCATTATGTACCCTTCCACAATACTCATGTTGTGAAAGACTATGTTTTGCTCCTTCCTAACCTATCCCCCTTTATTAAATTTTCTCCCTTGACCCTGTCCCCTTTCAAAAGTGTTTCTTTCTGACTACCTCCACCCCCATCTGCCCTCCCTTCTATCGTCCCAACTTTTTTTATCTTCTTCCTCTTTTTTCCTGTGGGGTAAGATACCCAAATGAGTATGTATTCCCTCTTCAGGTCAAATCTAATGACAGCAAGATTCACTCATTCCCCCTCACCTACCTTCTTTTCTCTTCCTACAGAACTGCTTTTTCTTGCCACTTTTATATGAGACAATTTACCCCACTCTATCTCTCTTTATCATCCTGTCTCAATATATTCCTCTCTCATCCCTTAATTTGATTTTATTTCTTTTAGATATCTTCCCTTCATCTTCACCTCACCCTGTGCCTGCTCTGTCTCTCTCTCTCTGTCTCTCTCTCTCCATATATATATATATATATATATATATATATATATATATATATATATATATATATATATATATGTACACACACATATATACATACATACACACTCACATATACATATATACACATAAACATATATATATATATATATGCATATTCCCTTCAGCTACCCTAATACTAAGGTGTCATGAATCATACACATCATCTTTCCATGTAGGAATGTAAACAAAACAGTTCAACTTTAGTAAGTCGCTTGCAATTTATTTTTCTTGTTCTTTTTCTTGATTACCTTTTCATGCTTCTCTTGATTCTTGTGTTTGAAAGTCACATTTTCTATTCAGATCTGGTCTTTTCACTGAAAAAGCTTCAAAGTCCTCTATTTTATTGAAAATCTATATTTTGCCTTGGAGCATGATACTCAGTTTTGCTGGGTAGATGATTCTTGGCTTTAATCCTAGCTCCATTGACCTCTGGTATATCATATTCCAAGCCCTTAGATATCTTAATGTAGAAGCTGCTAGATCTTAGGTTATCCTGACTGTTATTCCACAATACTCAAATTGTTTCTTTCTGGGTGCTTGCAGTATTTTCTCCTTGATCTGAGAACTCTGGAATTTGGTGACAATATTCCTAGGAGATTTCATTTTGGGATCTATTTGAGGAGGTGATCTGTGGATTCTTTCAATTTCTATTTTGCCTTGTGGCTCTAGAATCTCAGGGCAGTTCTCCTTGATAATTTCTTGAAAGATGAAATCTAGGCTCTTTTTTTGATCATGGCTTTCAGGTAGTCCAATAATTTTTAAATCATCTCTCCTGGATCTATTTTCCAGGTCAGTGGTTTTTCAAATGAGATATTTGACATTGTCTTCCATTTTTTCATTCCTTTGGCTCTGTTTTATAATATCTTGATTTCTCATCAAGTCACTAGCTTCCACTTGCTCCAATTTCATTTTGAAGGTAGTATTTTCTTTAGTGCTCTTTTGGACCTCCTTTTCCATTACTGCAACTCTGCCTTTCAAGCATTCTTCTCCTCATTGGCTTTTTGGAGCTCTTTTGCCATTTGAGTTAGTCTATTTTTAAGGTGTTGCTTTCTTCAGTATATTTTTCAGTATTTTTGGAGTCTCCTTTAGCAAGTCAGTGACTTGTTTTTCGTGGTTTATTGCATCCTTCTCATTTCTCTTTCCAATTTTTCCTCTACTTCTCTGACTTGCTTCTCCAAAACATTTTTGGGCTCTTCCATGGCCTGAGATCAGTTCATGTTTTTCTTGGAGGCTTATGTTGTAGGCTCTTTGACTTTGTTGACTTGTTCTGGCTGTATGTTTTGGTCTTCTTTGTCACCAAAGAAAGATTACAAAGTCTGAGACTGAATCTGGGTGCATTTTCACTGCTTGGCCATATTCCCAGCCAACTAACTTGACCTTTGAGTTTTTCAGGAGGGTATGACTGCTTGTAGAGTACAATGTTCCAAGCTTTGGGGGGTGCACCTGCTCTGCCACACCAGTACTCCTCCTTTTCCAAGAACCCCCATCCTGGACTAGATTTAGATCTTCAGCAGGCTCTTCACTCCTACTCTGATGTGACACTTAATTCCTCCCACCAGGTGGGCCTGGGGCCAGAAGCAACTGCAGCTGTAGTTCTGTAGCTGCCCCACCTCCACCACCCCGGGGGCGGTGGACAAACGGTGAGCTCCTTTTTTCACTCTGTCCCCAGCAGCTTTTCCCAATAACCTTCTCTGCTGTCTTTGGTGTTTGTCTGTTGAGAAGTCTGGTAACTTCTGTACCTCAATGATTCAGGGCGCTAGGGCATGCTCCGCCTGGCTCCTGGTCTGGTTGATTCTCCCCACCCATGCTGGGCTCTGCTCCACTCTGCTCCCAGCTCCCTGCAGGATAGACCTCACCCAGCAACCATGCAGGCTGTCCTGGGCTGGTGCCCTGCTTCCCTCTGCTATTTTTTGGGTTCTGTAGTTCTAGAATTGGTTCAGAGCCATTTTTATAGGTTTTTGGAGGAACTTGGCGGGGAGTTCATGCTAGTCCCTGCTTTCCAGGTGCTATTTTGGCTCTTCCCCCTCAAAAACTTTTTTTTAATATGTGCTTTTAAAACTTTGAGGTTCTAGAAAGAAAAAAAAAAACTTTGAGGTTCACATTATTTCCCCTCTTCCCTCCCCACCCACCCTCCCTAAGAAGACAAGGAGTTCAACATAGGCCACATGTGTATCATTATGTAAAACCCTTCCACAATACTTGTGTTGTGAAAGACTAACTATATTTTGCTACTTCCTGTCCTATCCCACTTTGTTCAATTTTCTCCCTTGACTCTGTCCCTTTTAAAAAGTGTTTGCTTTTGATTACCTTCTCCCCTGTCTGCCCTCCCTTCTATCATCCTCCCTTTTTATCTCCTTCCTCTTTCTTTCCTGTGGGATAAGATACCCAACTGAATCTGTATGTTATTCCTTCCTCAAGACAAATCCAATGAGAGCAAGATTCACTCATTCCCCCTCAAGTGCCCCCTCTTCCCTTCCTACAGAACTGCTTCTTGTTGCCACTTTTATGTGAGAGGATTTACCCCATTCTGTCTCTCCCTTTTTCCCTCTCTTAGTATATTGCCCTCTTATCCCTTAGTTTGATTATTTTAGATATCATCCCTTCATATTCAACTCGCCCTTTGCCCTCTGTATATATGTATATTCCCTTCAGCTACCCTAATACTGAGGTCTCATGAATTATACACATCATCTTTCCATGCAGGAATGTAAATAAAACAGTTCCACTTTAGTACATCCCTCATTATTTCTCTTTCTTCTTTACCTTTTCGTGCTTCTCTTGATTCTTGTGTTTGAAAGTCAAATTTTCTATTCAGCTGTGGTCTCTTCACTGAGAAAGCTTGAAAGTACTCTATTTTATTGAAAATACATATTTTGCCTTGAAGAAGGATACTTAGTTTTGCTGGGTAGGTGATTCTTGGTTTTACTCCTAGCTCCATTGGCCCCCGAAATATCGTATTCCAAGCTCTCAAATCCCTTAATGTAGAAGCTGCTAGATCTTGGTTGTGTTTCTACATTATTCAAATTGTTTCTTTCTGGATGCTTTCATTATTTTCTCCTTGATCTGGCAGCTCTTGAATTTGGCAACAATGTTCCTAGGAGTCTTATTTTTGGTATCTTTTTCAGGAGGCACTTGATGGATTCTTTCCATTTCTATTTTACCCTCTGATTCTAGAATATCAGGGCAGTTCTCCTTGATGATTTCTTGAAAGATGATATCTAGATTCTTTTTCTGATCATGGCTTTCAGGTAGTCCATTAATATTTTAAGTATCTCTCCTGGATCTATTTTCCAAGCCAGTGGTTTTTCCAATGAGATACTTGACATTGTCTTCTGTTTTTTTTTATTCCTTTGTTTCTGTTTTAAAATATGTTGATTTCTCATAAAGTCACTAACTTCCACTTGCTCCAGTATAATTTTTTTTAATTTTAATTTATTTATTTATTTTTAGTTTACCACACATGGTTCTACATAATTTTGAGTTCCAGATTTTTTCCCCTCCCTCCCCCCTCCCTCGCCAAGACGGCATGGAATCTCATATAACTGTCATGTACAACTTCGCATTGAATTAATTTATGCACTAGTCAAGTTGTGGAGAAGAATTTTGACCAATGGAAGGAATCATGAGAAAGAAGAAACAGAACCAAAAAAAAAACAACCCAAAAACAAAAACGAAAGAGAAGTAAAAAAGACGAGCATGTAGTGCGCCTCGATCTGTATTTAAACTTCACAGTTCTTTCTCTGGATGAAGACAGCATTCTCCATCGTGAGTCGCCTGGAGTTGTCCTTGACCCTTAGGTTGCTGAGAAGAGCACAGTATGTCAGGGTTGTTCCTCATGGAATCCATATATCTGTGGCTGTGCACAACATTCTCCTGGCTCTGCTCCGCTCACTCAGAATTATGTCGTGTAGGTTTTTCCACATTGTTACGAAGTCTGCATCATCCCCATTTCTTATGGCAAAATAGTATTCCATCACCTTAATATACCACATCTTGTTCAGCCATTCCCCAATTTATGGACGTCCCTTCGATTTCCAATACTTGGCTACCACAAAAAGAGCTGCTATAAATATCCTTGTTCATATGGGTCCTTTTCCCGCTTGTGTGATTTCTTTGGGATACAACCCTAGAAGTGGTATTGCTGGGTCGAAGGGTATGAACATTTCTATAGTCCTTTCGGCATAGTTCCAAACTGCTCTCCAAAATGGCTGGATCAGCTCACAACTCTACCAGCAATGCAACAATGTTCCAATTTCCCCACATCCTTTCCAGCATTTATAATTTTCCTGTTTTGTTATTTTAGCCAATCTGACAGGAGAGATGTGGTATCTAAGAGTTGTTTTGATTTCCATTTCTCTACTCAGTAGTGATCCAGAGCATTTTTTCATATGCCTATAGTTAGCTTTAATTTCTTCCTCTGAAAACTGCCTGTTCATATCCTTTGACCATTTCTCAATTGGGGAATGGCTTGTATTCCTATATACTTGGCCCAATTCCCCGTATATTTTAGAAATGAGGCCTTTATCAGAGATACTTGCTGCAAAGATTTTCTCCCAATTTTCTGCTTCCCTCCTAATTCTTGTTGCATTGGCTTTTTTTGTAGAAAAACATTTCAATTTGACATAATCAAAATTATCCATTTTGCATTTTGTAATGCTCTCTATCTCTTGTTGGGTCATGAATTCTTTACTTTTCCATAAATCTGATAAGTAAACTATTCCTTGCTTTCCCAAATTACTTATACTATCAGCTTTTACTCCTAAATCATGAACCCATTTTGACTTTATTTTGGTATATGGTGTAAGATATTGGTCTATGCCCAGTTTTTGCCCTACCATTTTCCAATTTTCCCAGCTGTTTTTGTGAAATAGTGAAATATTAGCCCAGAAGCTGGCCTCTTTGGGTTTATCAAAAAGTAGATTGCTAAACATGTTGATTTCACCTACTTGTGTACCTATCCTATTCCACTGATCCACACCCCTTTTTCTTAACCACTACCAGGCAGTTTTGATGACTGCTGTTGTGTAGTACAGTTTAATATCTGGTGTGGCTAAGTCACCTTCTCTAGTATGTCTTTTCATTAATATCCTAGATACTCTAGACCACTTGTTTTTCCAAATGAATTTTGTTAATATTTTGTCCAGCTCAGTAAAAACATTTTTTGGTAGTTCTATTGGTATGGCGCTAAATAGATAGATTAATTTAGGTAAAATTGTAATTTTTATTATATTAGCTCGGCCTAAACATGAGCAACTGATATTTTTCCATTTATTTAGATCTGATTTTATTCGCGTGAAAAGTGTTTCATAGTTATATTCATATAGGCCCTGGGTTTGTCTTGGCAAATAGACTCCCAAATATTTTATAGTGCCTTCAGTAACTTTGAATGGAATTTCTCTTTCTATCTCTTGCTGTTGGGCTTTGTCAGTAATGTTTAGTAATGCTGAGAATTTATGTGGGTTTATTTTATATCCTGCAACTTTGCTAAAGTTGTTTATTATTTCAAGTAGTTTTTTACTTGATTCTCTAGAATTCTCTAAATAAATCATCATATCATCTGCAAAAAGTGATAATTTAGTTTCTTCTTTTCCTATTCTAATTCCTTCAATTTCCTTTTCTTCTCTTATTGCTACAGCTAATGTTTCTAGTACCAAATTGAATAATAGGGGTGATAATGGACATCCTTGTTTCACCCCTGATCTTATTGGGAATGTATATAGTTTACCCCATTACAAATAATGCTTGTCGAAGGTTTTAGGTAGATGCTATTTATAATTTTGAGGAAGTTTCCACTTATTACTATGCTTTCTAGTGTTTTTAATAGAAATGGGTGTTGTACTTTGTCAAAGGCTTTTTCTGCATCTATTATGATGATCATATGGTTTCTGCTAGTTTTGTTGTTGATATGGTCACTTATGCTAATAGTTTTCCTAATATTGAACCAGCCTTGCATTCCTGGAATAAATCCTACCTGGTCATAGTGTATTATTCTCGTAATGAGTTGCTGCAATCTTTTTGCTAATATTTTATTTAAAATTTTTGCATCAATATTCATTAGAGAAATTGGTCTATAATTTTCTTTCTCTGTTTTAACTCTACCTGGTTTGGGTATTAGTACCATATTTGTGTCATAAAAGCATTTGGTAGGACTCCTTCTTCACCTATTTTCCCAAATAGTCTAGAAAATATTGGAATTAGTTGTTCTTTAAATGTTTGATAGAATTCACATGTAAAACCATCTGGCCCTGGAGATTTTTTCCTAGGGAGTTCATTGATGGTATGCTCAATTTCTTTTTCTGATATGGGGTTATTAAGAAATTTCACTTCCTTCTCTATTAGCCTGGGCAGTTTATGTTTTTGTAGATATTCATCCATATCTCTAAGGTTGTCAAATTTATGGGCATACAGTTGGGCAAAATAATTTCTAATTATTGTTTTGATTTCCTCTTCATTAGAGGGGACCTCACCCTTTTCATTTTTGATACTGGTAATTTGATTTTCTTCTTTCTTTTTTTTAATCAAAATTGGCCAAAGTTTTATCAATTTTATTGGTTTTTTCATAAAATCAGCTCTTTGTTTTATTTATTAATTCAATAGTTTTCTTGGTTTCAATTTTATTCATCTCTCCTTTGATTTTCATTATTTCTAATTTGGTATTTTATTGGGAGTTTTCAATTTGCTCTTTTTCTAGTTGTTTTAGCTGTATGCCCAGATCACTGATCTCCTCTTTCCCTATTTTATTCATGTAGGCCTTTAGAGATATAAAACTTCCCCTACGAACTGCTTTTACTGCATCCCATAAGTTTTGGTATGTTGTTTCATTATTGTCATTCTCTTGAATGAAATTATTAATTGTTTCTCTGATTTGTTCTTTGGCCCACCCATTCTTTAGAATTAAATTATTTAGTTTCCAATTAGTTTTTAGCTTATTTTCCCATGGCTCTTTATTAAAAATGATTCTTATTGCATCATGATCTGAAAAGGATGCATTGACTACTTCTGCTTTTCTTCACTGGATTGTGAGGTTTTTATGCCCTAGTACATGGTCAATGTTTGAGTAAGTGCCATGTTCTTTTGAGAAGAGAGTATATTCCTTTTTATCCCCATTCATTTTTCTCCAGAGGTCTATCATATGTGCCTTTTCTAAAATTCTGTTTACCTCCTTAACTTTTTTCTTATTTATTTTGAGGTTAAATTTATCAAGTTCAGAAAGGGGGAAGTTGAGGTTTCCCAATATTAAAGTTTTGCTGTCTATTTCTTCCTGTAACTCCCTTAACCTCTCCTTTAACAATTTGTATGCCTTACCACTTGGTGCGTATCTGTTAAGCAACGATATTGCTTCATTGTTTAAGGTGACTTTAAGCAGGATATAATGTCCTTCCTTATCTCTTTTAATTAAATCTATCTTTACTTTTGCTTTGTCTGAGATTAGGATTGCTACACCTACTTTTTTTACTTTAGCTGAGGCACAATATATTTAACTCCAGCCTTTTACCTTTACCCTATGTGTATCCCCCTGTTTCAAATGTGTTTCTTGTAAACAGCATATTGTAGGATTCTGGTTTTTAATCCATTCTGCTATCTGCTTCTGTTGTGTGAGAATGTTCATCCCCTGCACGTTCAGGGTTATGATTTCTATCTGTGTCTTTTTCTCCATTCTAATTCCCCCTGTTTATGCTTTTATTTCTCCCTTTCCCCTTCTCCTCCTCAACAAAGTTTTGCTTTTGACCACTGCTTTCCTCAGTTAACCCTCCCTCTTTATTCCCCTTCCTTATCTTACCATTACCGACTTGCTACTTCACCTCTCCCTTCTGACCACCCCCTCCCTTTTCCCCCCCTTACCCTCCCACTTCCCGTAAGACAAGTTAGATTTCTAAACTTATCGGAGTATGTTATTCCCTTCTTGAACTAGATCAGATGACAGTAAACCTCAAATACTGCTCTTCTCCCTCCCTTCTTTCCCTCTACTATAATATGTTTTTATGCCACTTCTTTTGGTGTAATTTACCCTTTTCTAAGACCTCCTTACTACTTCCCTCATAGCCCTCCCTTTATATCTCTTACTTATATTTTATATCTTTACATCAGTTAATTTATACAGGCATTCACAACCTATGTATATCCCTTTCATTTGTCATAATAGCTGTACCATTCACAAGAATGACATATATATATATATATATATATATATATATATATATCATACATAAGATGATATAATCCCACATAAAGATGTAAACAACCTGCCCTTATTTGTTAATAAGGTTTGTGGGTATTTCCCCCTGGTTACCTTTTTATGTCTCTCTTGAGTTTTGTATTTGGAGATCAAATTTTCCATTGAGTTCTGGCTTTTTCATCAGGAAGGTCTGGAATTCCCTTATTTCATTGAATGTCCATCGCCTTGCCTGGAAAATTATGCTTAGTTTTGCTGGGTAGTTGATCCTTGGTTGTAGTCCCAGCTCCTTTGCCCTTCAGAATATCATATTCCAATTTCTCCTGTCTTTTAATGTGGCAGCTGAGAGATCCTGCATGATCCTGACTGTAGTTCCACAATATTTGAATTGTTTCTTTTTGGCTGCTTGCAGTATTTTCTCCTTGAGTTTATAGCTCTGAAATTTGGCTGTAATATTTCTTGGTGTTTTCAGTTTGGGATCTCTTTCAGGGGGTGATCGGTGAGTTCTTTCAATGACTATTTTGCCCTCTGGTTCTAGGACCTCTGGGCAGTTGTCTTTGATAATTTCTTCGAAGATACTGTCAAGACTCTTTTTTTCATCATGGATTTCCGGTAGACCAATAACTTTCATATTGTCCCTCCTGGATCTATTTTCCAGGTCAGTTGTTTTGCCAATCAGATATTTCACATTTTTTTTCTATTTTTTCATTCTTTACGTTTTGTTTTATTACTTCTTGGTGCCTCATAGATTCATTAGCTTCCACTTGCTCAAGTCTAATTTTTAATGAGTTACTGTTTACATTTTGCCTTTGAGTCTCCTTTTCCAGTTGGTTGATTTTAACTCTCATGGTGTCATTTTCTCTCTCTAGATTCTGAATCTTTGTAGCCATTTCGCCAACCTTATTCTTTAGGGACTTGATTTCATCAGTGGATTTTTTTTTCCATTTTTTCCATATTTTCTTTTAGCTCCCTAATTTGGTTTTTAAAATCCTCCTTTAGCTCTCCCAGCAGTGCTTTTTGGGCTGGAGACCGGTTCATATTACCTTTTGAGGTATCTGATGTATCTACAGTATCATTACTTTCCTCTTGTATATTTGTATTTTGATCCTGCCTGTCTCCATAAAAAGTATCTATTGTCCTCAGTTTTTTTGTGTTCTTCTTCATGTTGGTTTGCCTTTTGCTGACTTTACAATGAATTTCTATCTGTAGGCCTCAGGGCTATCTGTCCCAGCTCTCTTATTCTGGGGTTTGTGAGTCTAGAACTATAACCTTCAGTTTCCTGAGGTGTGGGGGAGGTGTCTGGCTCCCTAGGGCCTCACTCCCTGTGGGTGCTCTCCAGCACTTGCTTTTCAGCAATGGTCTCAGCTGTTTGTTGTTTGAGCTGATGTCTGGCACTTCCCCTGGGGGAGCAAGGTTAAGACTGGGCTCCTGGCGTTGACCCCTGCCGACTCTGCCCGTATGGGACTAATGAACTTCTACTATTTCACCACTGAAGCCCCACTAATTTCTGCTCAGTTCCAACATTCTTTTTTTTTTTTTCCCAAGGTATTCTCTGGGTGTGGAGGGGAGGGATAAGAGCTCTTTACCTGGACATTAAGAACTCCTGGAAGTTCAAGAAACCGCGTTTAATACATTTGGGCTGCAAACTTCTGGAGACAGTGTTTCATGGGTGGTTTTGCACTGCCTCTCGTCGCTTCCACAGACTGCCATCTTGTGTTGGGAAGCCTGGGGATCTCCGCCGGTTTCGGATGCCCAGCTTTCTCCCAGCCCGTCTCCCACATGTATTTCTCGGCTATCCGCTTCCGACTTGGTCTGGAGCCCCTCCGCACCGAGCACTCTCCAAGCCTGTAGGTTCGTGCCTCTGGCCTTTCAGACTCTCCCAACTCAGAAATTTGCCCCATGCAGACTGCTCGCAGTTTCTGACTCTCTCAAATCTGCTCAAATTCACTTTTTTATAGGAATCTGACAGACCTTGTGAGAGAGCTCCGGTAAGATACTGCCTTCATGTGGCCATCTTGGCTCCACCCCCCTCCAGTATAATTTTCAAGGTAGTATTTTCTTCAGGGGTCTTTTGGACTTCCTTTTCCATTTGACTAATTGTGCCTTTTAAGGCATTCTCCTCCTCATTGGCTATTTGGAGCTCTTTTGCCATTTGAGTTATTCTATTTTTTTTAGGTGTTATTTTCTTCAGTATTTTTTGAGTCTCCTATAGCAATTCATTAACTTGTTTTTCATAGGTTTCCTGCATCACTCTCATTTCTCTTCCCAATTTTAACTCTATTTCTCTAACTTACTTTTCCCAATCCTTTTTGAGCTCTTCCATGGCCTGAAACCAGTTCATGATTTTCTTGGAGGCTTTTGATGTAGGCTCTTTGACTTTGTTGACTTCTTCTTGCTGTATGTTTTGGTCTTCTTTGTCACCAAGGAAACATTCCGAAGTCTGAATCTGAGTCCATTTTCACTGCCTGGCCATCTTCCCAGCCAAATACTTGACCCTTGACTTTTTCATCAGGGTATGACTGCTTGTAGAGTAGAGAGTACTTTGTCCCAAGCTTGAGGGGCTTTGTTGTTGTTTTCAGAGGTTTTTCTACACAGCCAGCTCTGCCACACCAGTGCTCCTTCTCCCCCAAGAACTGCCAACCCAGACCGCAAATGAGATCTGAGCAGGCTTGGTACTCTGGCTTGTATCTGTCACTTAATTCCTCCCACCAGGTTGGACTGGGGCTGGAGGCAAATGCAGCTGTAGTTCTGTAGCTGCACCTCCTCTGCGGCCCCTGGGGCAGTGGCCAAACTGATGTTGTCTTTGGCGTTTGTCAGTTGAGAAGTCTGGTAACTGCCACAGCTCAGCGATTCTGGGTGCTAGGGCCTGTTTCACCTGGCTCCCAGTGTGGTTGCTCTGGGTGCAGGCCACACTGGGCTCTGCTCAGCTCTGCTCCCAGCTCTGTGCAATAGACTTTACCCAGCGACCATCCAGGCTGTCCTGGACTGGAGCCCTGCATTCCTCTGCTGTTTCATGGATTCTGTAGTTGTAGAATTTGTTCAGAGCCATTTTTATAGGTGTTTTGGAGAGCTTTAGGCAGGTCCCTGCTTTCTAGCCTCTTGGCTCCCTTTATTTTCTATTTATATCATGTGCTAATCATTGCTATTGTGTTTTGAGTGCATTAGGGACAAAAAACTTACTTAAAATATAAATATTCATTTTTATATTAATTTTTTGGGGATGTGGTGCCTATCATCCAAGTTTACATTATTTCCTATGGGAAAATTTGCTTTGCAATAAGAAAAAATCGCATGATGAGCAGAATCTCAGAAATAATTAAATTTGTAACCAAGGTCCTGCTGTAACTAGGTTTATGAGCCTGGGTGACTAGGCAGATGGTGGTATCCTCAATAGGGAAAGAGAAGTCTAAAACAATAGGGGGTCGGTATAAGGACAATGCATTCAGTTTTCAACATAATGAGTTTAATAGGTCTACAAGATATTCAGTTAGAAATGTAATATAGATATTTGGATATGCAAGACTGGAGATTAGCAGGGAAATTAGGGTTGAATAAGCATATTTTTAAATCTCCAGCACAGCCATAGGAGTTGATGAGATTATCAAATGAAAAAGTATAGAAGAGAAAGAAAAAAGTGTCCTGGACAGTCTAGTGGAACACTCATGTTTAGTAAGTTTTATCTTCTTGTTTTATCTATCTATCTATGTATCTATCTATCTATCTATCTATCTATCTGTTTGTAATGTGTACAAACTAACAGCAATATTGTACGATGATTAGCCACAAGTGACTTAGCTATTCTCAGCAATACAATGATCCATGACAACTCTGACGTACTTAGGATAAAAAATACTATCCATCCCCGGAGAAAGAAGTGATAGTTTCTGAATACAGGTTGAAGGAACTTTTCTTTTTTACTTTCTTTTTCTTGAGTTTTTTAATCTATGTTTTCTTTTACAAAATATATAACATATATGGAATTTTTTGCCTTCTCAATGTGGTGGGGGGCACGGAGGCGGAAGGGAGAGAATTTGGAACTCAGGGTTTTAAAAACAGATGTTAAAATTTTTGTTTACATGTAACTGGAGAAAAATTAGATACTCAGTAAAGACAAAATATGAATTATGTTCTCAAAAGGATACTTATAATATTTCTACTTTTAACTACTAATTTTTTTGTACTAATATATGGTCAATCTTTGTAAAAGTGCCATGAACCACTGAGAAAAAAATATGCATTCTTTTCTATTTTATTCAATTCTCTCTCTCTCTCTCTCTCTCTCTCTCTCTGTCTGTCTCTCTGTGTATATATATATATATACATATATATATATATATGTATATATATATATATATGTGTGTAGTATATATAGTGTGATGTAATATCTAGCTCATCTAAAGCTATATTCACTTCTTTATCCTCTTTCTTGTTTTTTTTTTTTTTTGTTAGATTTATCCAGGTCTCAGAGGGGAAGATTAATGTCTTCCAAGAATGTAGTGCTACTATCTCTCTCCACCTGTAATTCATTTTACTTTTCTTTTTAAATATTTAGATGCCATAGTATTTAGTGCACATAGGTTCAGTACTGGGATTACTTCATTGTATCAAAATGTAGTTAGCAAATGGGCAGAGGGAAAAAGACAGAGTAAAGGCCAGGAATATCCTGAACTTTCCCCCAAACCCTTCAAAATACGTTTAAATACTGACTCTAAATAAATTCTAGAGCAGTGGAACCCACAAAAAGATGGAATGAAACAATTTTCAAGCACAAGACATTTTAGAAGGCTAGCAGGAAAAGTCTGTTACATCTTTCAGAATATCTGAGGATCACAGTAGAGTGAAGACTATGGAAGCAGATACCCAGCCCCAGCAAACCAGGAAAAGTCCTGGGAGTCACTGAATCAGGAGCAGAAGCAGCTTCTCCCTCTGGAGGTCTCAGCTTACAGACACTAAGGTGATTGAACAACTGATTGGAAGGAGATTACAGGGGTCTCTTTGCTAGCACTGAGGCAGGACACAATTGTTTTCCCATTCTTGGATCTCAGTTAGAATCCTGGGTGGCAGTCACAAGAACAGGAGGAGAACCAGCACAGTAGAGTTTATACCCTCAGTAGAGTAGGGGCAATCCTCACACTTCCAGGCCAGAAAAGAGTGTTTATGGTCACTCACAGACAAGAGCACAGTCCAAGAAAGTAGGAAACACTTCTCCTAAGATCATACCACCTTGGAAAAAATGAAAATTTACAGGTCCTTAGATGTATCTCTGAAAACTGCTGCACAAAAACCTTGAAGGTTGGGACAGATTTCCCTCCACCCTGTAAAAAGAGCCCTACTTTAACTAGGAGTTAAACATCAAGTAATAGGCTGGGAAAATTAGCAAACCATAGAAAAAATAATTCTTTTTTTTTTTAAATATAAATTTATTTATTTAACATATTTGGTTTTCAGCATTGATTTTGACAACAGTTTGAATTACAAATTTTCTCCCCATTTCTACCCTCCCCCCACTCCAAGTTGGCTTATATTCTGGTTGCCCTGTTCCCCAGTCAGCCCTCCCCTCTATCACCCCCCTCCCCTCTCATCCCCTTTTCCCTTCCTTTCTTGTAGGGCAAGATAAATTTCTATGCCCCATGTGTATCTTATTTTTTAGTTGCATGCAAAAACTTTTTTTGTTTTTGAACATCTGATTTTAAAACTTTGAGTTCCAAATTCTCTCCTCTCTTCCCTTCCCACCCACCCTCCCTAAGATGTCGAGCAATTCAGCGTGGGCCACACATGTATCATTATGTATAACCCTTCCACAATACTCATGTTGTGAAAGGCTAACTACATTTAGCTCCTTCCCAATCCATCCCGCTTTATTGAATTTTCTCCCTTGACCCTGTCCCCTTTCCACGGTGTTTGTTTTGATTACCTCCACCCCCATCTGCCCTCCCCTCCATCATCCCCACCTTTTATTTTTTTTTTTATCTTCCTCCCTCTTCTTTCCTGTGGGGTAAGATACCCAACTGAGTGTGTATGGTATTCCCCCTCAGGCCAAATCTGATGAGAGCACGGTTCACTCATTCCCCCCTCACCTGCCCTCTCCCCTCCTCCCACAGAACTGCTTCCTCTTGCCACCTTTATGCCAGATAATACACCCCATTCTATCTCTCCCTATCTCCCTCTCTCATTATGATGCTCTCTCATCCCTTAATTTCATTTTATTTCTTTTAGATATCTTCCCTTCATCTTCAACTCACCCTGTGTCTGCTCTCTTTCTTTTACATATATATATATATATATATATATATATATATATATATATATAACACATATATATATACATATACACATACATACACATAGATATATACATACATACACATTCACTTATATATATACATAAACATAT
Organism: Trichosurus vulpecula; assembly: GCF_011100635.1. Lineage (NCBI taxonomy): Eukaryota > Metazoa > Chordata > Mammalia > Diprotodontia > Phalangeridae > Trichosurus > Trichosurus vulpecula. The sequence continues at coordinate 318,302,570 of NC_050573.1, read as the reverse complement.
ATGTATATATGTTTATGCATATTCCCTTCAACTACCCTAATACTGAGGTCTCATGAATCATACACATCATCTTTCCATGTAGGAATGTAAACAAAACAGTTCAACTTTAGTAAGCCCCTTGCAATTTCCATTTCTTGATTACCTTTTCATGCTTCTCTTGATTCTTGTGTTTGAAAGTCAAATTTTCTATTCAGTTCTGGTCTTTTCATTGAGAAAGCTTGAAAGTCCTCTATTTTATTGAAAATCCATATTTTGCCTTGGAACATGATACTCAGTTTTGCTGGGTAGGTGATTCCAGGTTTTAATACTAGCTCCATTGACCTCCGGAATATTGCATTCGAAGTCCTTCCATCTCTTAATGTAGAAGCTGCCAGATCTTGGGTTATTCTGATTGGGTTTCCACAATACTCAAATTGTTTCTTTCTGGCTGCTTGCAGGATTTTCTCCTTGATCTGGGAGCTCTGGAATTTGGCGACAATATTCCTAGGAGATTTCTTTTTGGGATCTATTTGAGAAGGTGATCGATGGATTCTTTCAATTTCTATTTTGCCCTGTGGCTCTAGAATATCAGGGCAGTTCTCCTTGATAATTTCTTGAAAGATGGTATCTAGGCTCTTTTTTTGATCATGGCTTTCAGGTAGTCCAATAATTTTTAAATTATCTCTCCTGGATCTATTTTCCAGGTCAGTTGTCTTTCCAAGGAGATATTTCACATTGTCTTCCATTTTTTCATTCCTTTGGTTCTGTTTTATAATATTCTGATTTCTCATAAAGTCACTAGGTTCCACTTGCTCCAATCTAAGGTGTTGTTTTCTTCAGTGTATTTTTCAGTATTTTTTTGAGTCTCCTTTAGCAAGTCATTGACTTGTTTTTCATGGTTTTCTCGCATCCTTCTCATTTCTCTTCCCAATTTTTCCTCTACTTCTCTAACTTGCTTTTCCAAATCCTTTTTGTGTTCTTCTATGACCTGGGGCCAGTTCATGTTTTTCTTTTTAGGCTTTTGTTGTAGGCTCTATGACTTTGTTGTCTTCTTTAGGCTGTATGTTTTGGTCTTCTTTGTCACCAAAGAAAGAATCCAAAGTCTGAGACTGAATCTGGGTGCGTTTTCACTGCCTGGCCATATTCCCAACCAACTAACTTGACCCTTGAGTTTTTTAGTGGGTTATGACTGCTTGTAGACTAACGAGTTCTATGTTCCACATTTGGGGGGGAGGTGCCAGCTCTGTCAGACCCGCACTCCTCCTTCCCCAAGAGCCCCCAGTCTGAACTGGGCTTAGATCTTCAGCAGGCTGTTTAACTCCTGCTCTGATCTGCCACTTAATTCCTCCCACCAGGTGGGCCTGGAGCCAGAAGTAACAACAACTGTAGCTGCCCCACCTCCGCTGCCCCCGGGGCTGGAAGCAGAACTGTGAACTCCTTCCACTCCCACAGCTTTTCCCACTAACCTTCTCCGCAGTCTTTGGTGTTTGTGGGTTGAGAAGTCTCATAACTGCCGCAGCTCACTGAATCAGGGCGCTAGGGCATGCTCTGCCCGGTTGCTGGTCTTGTTGGACCACACCGCTCAGGCTGGGTTCTGCTCCACTCTGCTCCCATCTCCCAGCTCCCAGCTCCCAGCTCCGTGTGGAATAGACCTCACCCAGAGACCATCCAGGCTGTCCTGGGCTGGAACCCTGCTTCCCTCTGCTGTTCTGTGGGTTGTGCTGTTCTAGAATTGGTTCAGAGACATTTTTTATAGGTTTTTGGAGGGACTCGGGTACGGAGCTCACTCTAGTCCCTGCTTACCAGCCTCCATCTTGGTTCAGCCCCAGAAAAAATAATTCTGACCATAGAAAGTTACTATAATGACAGGGAAAATTAAAACACATTCAGAAGAAGACAACAAAGGCAAAGGTTCTACATAGAAAGGCTGTAATAAATATGTAAATTGGCCTCAGGTAATGGAACTACTAAAAAAACAATTTTAAAAATCTGGCAAGTGAGGTATAGGAAAAATGGGAAAAGAAATGAGGATTATGTAGTAGAATTATGAAAAAAAATGGTCAACAACTTAGGGGAAACAAGAACAAATATTGGCTGAAGGAAAAATTTTTTACAAAGTAGAATTGGGGAATACCTAGGTGGCACAGTGGCACATTGGCTCTGGAGTCAGGAGGATCTGAGTTCAAATCCAGCCTCAGACACTTGACAACCTAAGCTGTGTGTCCTTGGGCAAGTCACTTAACCTTGATTGCCTTTCTTTCCCCTCTCCAAAAAAAAAGTAGGATTGGCCAAATGGTAAAGGAAGCACAAAAGCTCAGTGCAGAAAATAATTCCTTAAAAATAGAAATGAGCAAATGGAAGCTACTGACTTTATGAGAAATCAAGAAAAACATAAAACTAAAAACAATGAAAGAAATAGAAGATCATGTGAAAAAAACATTGAAAAAACAACTGAACAGTAATATATATCCAGGAAAAATCATTCAAATATTATTAGAGTATCTGAAAGTCATGACAAGAAAAGTTTAGAAATAATCTTTGAAGAGAGTATCAAGGAAAACTGTCTTGATATACCAGAACCAGAGGGTTAAATGGATATTGAAGTAATTCACCAATCATCTCCTGAAAGAGATACCAAGATGAAAACTCCCACGAGTATTATTGCCATATTCCGGAGCTCCCAGACCAAGGAGAACATGTTAAAAGTAGCCAGAATTGAACAGTTCAAGTATCATGGAGTCACAGTCAGAATAATACAAGATTTACCAGCTTCTACTCTAAAATATCAGAAGCATTGGAGCTGGGATTACAATCAAGAATTACCTACCCAGCAAAGTTGAGTATAATCATTCACATTAAAAAATGGGCAATCAACAAACATAAGTTTTTCAAGTATTCTTGATGAAAACAGGAGAGCCAAATAGAAAACTCAGGTATAAAAAAGGTATGCAGGAAAGATAAATCAGAAGGGACTTAATAAGGTAAAATTGTTTATATTCCTACATGGGAAGATGCTACATATAATTCATTAGAAATTTATAATTATTAGGGCAGTTAAAAGAAGAAAATAGGGGCAGTTATTTGGTACAGCAAGTAGAGCATAGGCCCTAGAGTCAGGAGGACCTGAGTTCAAATCCATCCTTAAACACTTGACACATTTACTAGCTGTGTGACCTTGGGCAAGTCACTTAATTCCAATTGCCCTGCCTTCCCCCTCCAAATAAAAAGGAGAAAATATAGACAGAAAGTATAGGTATGATTTGAATATGAAGCGATGATAGCAAAAAAATAAAATTAAGGTTTAAGAGAGGAATGTATTGGGAGAAAGGGAATGGAAGAGGTAGGATGGGGCAAATTATCTCATGTAAAAGATAAAAGAAAAAACTTTTACAATAGAGGGGAAAATAGGGGAGATGCAAGGAAATGAGTGATCCTTACTTATCAGAATTGGCTCAGAGGGAATAACATTTACCCTCAATTGGGTATAGAAATCTATCTTACCCTACAAGGAAGTAAGAGGGGAAACAGATTAGAGAGGTTGTGGTGATAGAAGGGAAGGCAGATTGGGGGTGGGGGTGGTCAGACGCAAAACACTTTTGAGAAGGGACAGGGTGAAAGGAGAGAAAGAATAGAATGAATGGGGGGAGAATATCAGTAAATATGAAAAAATTGAAGCACACTTCGCTGATAAAGGTCTCATTTTTCAGGCATATACAGAACTGAGTCTATTTGTGAACAACTTCTATTTTGAGACTTCAGTTTTATTTTCCTATAAATCACCTGATTTCAGAGAATTCTCCCTCCTCCTGACATGGAAAGTCCCAAGTTTTTCCTCCAATAAGAAATGAGATTACTCAAGCCTCATATCCTATTCACATCCTGATTGTTTTCTTTTAATGAATTAAATTCTGAGCATAAATTTTATCTGGTTTCGTTTTGCCTGCTGACAGACCCTGAATCCAATTTGATACGCAACTGCATGGTTCCCTAATAAATCATATTACTTGGGTTTTGTCTCCTCAGTTATTATAAATACACTCACAACAGTTTCTAATGAAACCAGCCAGTATGTCAGAAGGAGACCCCAGCCCCTGAAACGTCCTTTCAAAAGAACTACCTAATGGGCAAGGTTGACTTTTTCACCGAGAGACTTCTCTACAGAAGAGTGCCCTAGAGTTTGGAGTCCCTCTCCATTGCAAAGCTAAAGTAAGGCCCTATACTGTTGGTAAAGTTCCCTTAAGTTTCCTGTGTGGAAGTTTCCTTTAAGTTAAGTTTCCCTTAAGGAAATGATTCAATATCTGGTACTAGCATACCACGGGGAACGCCTCTGGGGAAAAAAAAAAAATTATTATAAGCTGGGACCAGGGGGTGCTCCTGTTTCAACTGGGAATGACAAAAAGTGCACTACTGAATTACATCAAACATAATCTAAAGCTGAAAGAGATTTATCTGGAGACCAGTTATGGCCAACATATGGCGCTTTTCATTATTGCAAATTAAATTAATTATGGCTAGCCTTTGAAAGTCTTCAGTCATATCAGATGCAATATTGGTTTTGCTGGGCCATTTTATTTGATGGACTATGCTCAGTGGCTCCTAAAATAGTTTCTCCTTCATATTTTATCCTGCTTGTTCCCTTCCAACCACTTTTGTCTACTACTACTGTTTCTGACACTTCAGCTTCTCTACAACACACTGCTTTGCACACTGTTATGCAGGATTCCTTCTCTCCTTCCTTCTCTACTCCTCCATCTTACTCCCAATGCTAATGTGAAAGGAGATTTGATCTCTTTTGAGCATGAGAGACCTACTACTTGTGTCCTTCCTCTCCATGAATGGTTTTTGACTGATCCAAAAGGACCAGAAATTGTGCTACTCATAAGTAACCACTAGCCTTTTAGTCCCTCTGATGTCTCCATGTGGAGGAGAAATACTCCTATATTTGATGAGGATCCTGGGGTTGTTTTAAAGCAATTTCAGGTCATTTTTAAAGTTTTATAACTCAACCTGGGGAGACATAATTGATTTAATGGGAATTTTAACCTCTCCAGGGGAAAGAACTGCTATTATAGAGGCTGCAACCAACAAGCCCGAGTTGGGGGAGTCTCTGCTGGCCGTGTAGGTCTTCCTAACTGGCCTCTACAAGATCCACACTGAAACTCCAATTTCCTAGCCGATTACACCAGATTGCAACAGGCCAGGGCTACCTTAATCATGGATTGCATCTGACATCCCTGATTCTCTATGGAAGACTTCATCTTCATATGTAGGATTACTAAAATCTGTTGTCCCTGTCACAATCAAGACTAACTGAGGACCCCGACTATTCATTCCTTAACATCCTTTGTCCAGGGAGGCCGTAAAAATATCACACCAATGATTGACTCTCCGAGGTATCAAGGCAGTATTGTTTCATGTAAAACCCCTTCTAATAATCCTAAACTCTCTGTTAAGAAACCCAAATCAGGCACTGATTGGAAACCTGTTTAACACTTTGGCCAAGATTTACACACTATTAATGCTTATGTTAAATCCAGAAACTGAGTAATTCCCAATTGGTGGCCATTATCTCATTTCCCTATGAGGCTACCTGTTTTATTATGATAGACCTTTGCTCAGCTTTTTCCAGCATCCTCACTATTTGCCTTTACCTAGAATACACAATGGACATGAACTTATCTACCTCAGGGTTAGGTAGAAAGCCCCAACTTGTTCTTTCAAATTTCATAGTGGCACTTGACTTCCAGTACTTTTGAGGACTTCTCTCTGTTTGAGTACATTGATGATCCCATACTAGTGACACCCACAGTTGAGATCTCTCAAAATCTCAACTGCCATTTTCTCCTTCAACTTCATCTAAGGAGTCAAGTTTCTAAATCAAAGATGCAATGATGCAAATCCTTCCCCAGGTGGAGTACTTTACTTTCACTCTGTCTATTGGCTCTCTCTCTGTTTTCCTAAAGTCCAAAAGCCCTCTTCAGCAATTATCAATGCCCCTGTCCAAAAAGAGAATACTTGCTATCTTGGGAACAGCTGGATATTGGTGGCAGTGGATTTCTTTTTTTCTGTGGTTTTTATTCTCTTTATTTTATTTATTTATTTATTTATTTTTAGTTTATAACATTCAGTTCCAAAAGCTTTTGAGTTTTAAATTTTCTCCTCTTCTCTTTCCTCCTCCCTCTCCAAGATAACATGCAATCTGATATAGGCTCTACATATATGTTCACATTAAACATATTTTCACAGTAGTCATGTTATAAAGAAGAATTATGACCAATGGAATGAACCAAAGGAAAGAAGAAACAAAATACAAAAAGAGGGAGACAGAGAGAGAGAGAGAAAGAGAGAGAGAGAGAGAGAGAGAGCAAATAGTATGCTTCAATCTGCATTCAGACTCCATAATTCTTTCTCTGGATGTGGATATCATTTTCCATCATGAGCCTTTTGTAGTTGTCTTATATACTTGCATTTCTGAGAAGAACCAAGTCTATCAAAGTAATCACAAATACTATGTGTCTGTAGTTGGGTACAATGTTCTACTTGTTCTGCTCCCCTCACTCAGTACCAGTTCCTATACATCTTTCCAGGTTTTTCTGAAGTCCTCCTGCTCATAAATTCTTATAGCACAATAGTATTCTATTACATTCATAAACCACAACTAGTTCGGCCATTCTCCAATCAATGGGCATCCCCTCAATTTCCAATTTTTTGCCACTAAAGAAAGAACTGCTATAAATATCTTTGTACATGTGGCTTGTTTTCCCATTTGCATGATCTCTTTAGGAACAGATCAAGAAGTGGTATTGCTGGGTCAAAGGGTATACACATTTTCATAGCCCTTTGGCCATAGTTCCAAATTGCTCTCCAGAACGGCTAGATCAGTTCACAGTTCCATCAAGAGTGCATTGGTGTTCCAATTTTCCCACATCCCCAGCACTCCTAATTTTCAAGTTTTGTCATGTTAGCCAATCTGACAGGGGTGATGTGGTACCTAAGAGTTTGATTTACATTTCTCTGATCAATAGTGATTTAGAGCATTTTATATGATTGTAGATAGCTTTAATTTCTTCCTCTAAAAGCTGCCTGTTCATGTACTTTGAACATTTTTCAATTGGGGAATGGGATTCCATCTTTTTACAATATCACTAAGCCTCTAGTTTTTCTAACCAAAGATAACATTTCAGAATCTTTGCAGTTTGAACCAGAACATCTTACTATTCTTGTAGACCTCAAGAAAGCCTGGTTATCAGCTCTAGGGCTGGAACTTCCAGGTTAGAGTAAGCCCCTTTTCTCTTTTTGTACATAAACATAAATAGATTACTTCAGGAGCCCTTTCTCAATCCCTTGAACCCTCTCTTGAATCTGTAGCACATTGTACTGTTCAACTAGATGCAGTGGTTGCAGGAGCTCTAATTTGCTTACAAGTGGTAGCAGTCATTTTCTTCTTAATTGTAAAGGCATCTGAGTTACTTTTAAGAATACCATTTTTGTGCCATGTCTCCATGAGGCTGAGACTCTCTTGTTGAGACATAACATTTAAGCTTTCTCTAATCAAAGGTTGCTAAACATGAAGCGAGGTTATTGGTGAAATTAAATGTGACTTTACATCATTGTTGAATTCTCAATCTGTCCATGTTACTTGGATATACCTACCTTATGGGAGACTCTCCATGACTGTTCTTCTGTGGTAGATATAGCCAAAAGTCCCGACAATAACCTTTTGACAACCCTTTGTTTAACCTTCTTCGTATCCTGTGCATCTGGAATCCAGGCAGGCCCATGATTTCTAAACATGATACTGTCTGAGCAGCCTCTCTAACCTCAGAGTCTAAGCTACTGAATTGATTGTGTTTATAAAAGCTCATTGTCTGGCTGATGAACAAAGTGTAAACATCTACAATGACTCCCACTATATCTTTGGAGTTTGCCATTCCATGGTGTTAGGATGCAAAGAAGTTTGCTGCAAAAGATTTTATTTTTACTTTTTCTGGTAAATTAATTGTAAATGTGGAAAACATCAGGGAACATTTATCTGCAATGTATCTTCCCATCATCCTTGCCATTGTCCTACCCACTATTGGCACTGAACCTGTTTTAAGAGGTAACAATCATACTGACCTTGGTGGAAATCTTGCTAGCCTTCAGGGGCTTGTACATAGGTTTCATCTTTCTGCTTCTGATAATGTTGACCTTTTTCTAGCTTATAATGATTCTGAAATTTCAAAGTGGAAACAGAATTTTCACGTCAAGTAGGCATCTGGGTTGATGTTAGAGCAGAAAGTATCTGGGGTCTGGATGACTATGGAGAGTTTCTATGAGTTTCTATGACCAGGTATGTCTGTCTGCCCATAATGCAGGCCATGTTGGCACAAAACGGATTGATGATATGACTAGAAGGGCATGGGTCATCCCAGTGTTACCTCGGTTGTTGCTTGTATTTACTCTCCTGACCTACTTGTCAAGTGTTTAATCAACATTCATTTTGTGCAGTCTTGGCAGCTGCCCCCTAACATTTCTTTTGAGTACCTACAAATTGATTTTGTTTAGATGCCTAAATCTGGACACTATAAAGTTTTTCTTATAATTACTAGTCGGCTGACTCAAAGGGTAGAATTCTTCCCTAGTGCAAAAGGTACCACTGGATTCATTTCTAAAATTATTTAAAAAGAAATTTGCCCCAATTTGGCCCACTAGCTCATATTAATTCTGAAAGAAGCTGTCACCTCACTTATATGATATTTTCCCAGATTGATTATTTTCTTAAGGTTTCATACCCCTTATTACCCACTGAGTTCTAGTCAGGTTGATCATGTAAACAAAGAACTTAAGACCATGAATGTCAAAATATGCACTGAAATACTCTGTAAGTGGTCTAATACGCTCCCTCTTACATTGTTCTGTCTCCATAGCAGAACATGGGGAGAAATTAAATCTTTCTCCTTTTGAAGTGCTTCTTGGCCACCCCTATAAAAGCAAGACTTTTCTCCCCAGTGTATATATCTTTACTAGGTGGAGATACTTCTATTACTTCTTATATATAATAACTACAAAGTACACTGAAAGAACTTCATGATGTGAGTGCTACAGTACAGACTGGGTCTTTAGACTTTTCACTACATAACCTATGCCATGGAGAAAAGATCTGTATATTAAGAATTTCCAGTGTACTAATGGAATTCAGCCCCCTTGAGAAAGTCCATTCCAAGTGCTGCTGATCACCTCTACTGAGGTTAAGATTGGTGAAAAGTATTTCTGAATATATTGTTCTTACACGAAACCTGCCCTGCCTGTACTGTTTCATAATGTATTTGCTGTTTGCTTTGTGCTATTCAAATTGTAGCCTTTTCCTCACCTTTCAGCTTCTTTCAGGAGGACTGGAAAAAGACTTAATGCTGTCAGTAAGTTTCGTGGTGGTGTAGGCCATGCTTTATATCATCTCAAAGCTATTGCCTCCCATGCGTGTTGATTTTGCCATCATATACATTGGAATATCTTAATACATGGATGGATCTTCCCATTGCAAAGACTGAGACTATTCTGTAGCCCACCAAAATTGCTAGAGGTGGCTTACAGATCTTCAGAGGGGATAGTGAACCACTCCCTGCCCCCAATTTGTGGGCTTCTTTTCTCCTTTTATGCTTTATATTAAATACAAAAACCACACCTAACTTGACAGCTTCCCAAGCTGTTATGTTTCTTGAATTAGAAAACAGTAGATTTCTTGTAGAGTTTAATGATTCTACCACAGCCTATAATAGTCAGAACATTGTACTACCTATCTCAATCCCCCTGTCAAATATTCCCAATAGGTGTTAGGTGGAAAGAAGAGATTAATGCTACTTGGCCCTGAGTGATTTAGTGAATTTTACTTGAACTGTCCAGTTTCCCAATGTCAATAAAAAAGATCTTTTTTGTCTGCCACTACAATGGTGTATAGCATCACTTTTGAAAATAAGACCATTGCAAATTATGCTTTTCTTGGTAACCTGAACTCTAATGCCTCCATATCTGGCATCTTATGAGAAGGTAATTGGAGTGTCAGCTATCACTCTACTAAGACCTTGCCAGGGTGATCAGACCTACTTAAACTATCTATGAAATGGATGTCCACTCTATCTGAAACTCCTTGGGTCCTATTGACTCCTAGACAATTCTTTTTCTCAGGTTATAAGGCTTATTCTTCCCCTTTCCTGAATTGGTTTGGGACGTGCAGGATTACCTATTTGGCCCCACCAGTATCAGTTTTTAATCATATCACAAGACTAGTGGGAAAGTAAACTATTAGAAACATAGTAGGAGTGTGGTGATTTAAATATCTGAGATGTGGTTATAATTAAAAACGCTGTAAAACAACATAGAAAGGGGATAAAGTTCCTCTGGTCCCTAATTCCATATACTGGGGCCTTTGCATTAAAGTAGGCTGCTAGAAACTTTTCACTCGAAATTGAGAGTCTTGACCAGATCACAAGTGAGCCTATTTCCTCCCTCCAAAGTGAGGTATATTCCTTAGCACAAATGATTTTAAAGAAACATATGGTTTTAGACTTATAGCTCCACAATGAAAAGTCTATGATATGATCAATCATCTCATTGATTCTAAATTAACTGATTAGGTGAAATCATGACAAAGCTTTATAAAATCCTACATGTTATAGCAGAAATGAAATTGCCTAAACCAAGTGACCCTTGGTGGAATCCTTCTTCCTGGTTTACTTGGGTGCAAGGAAATGGCATATTAGTCACCATAAGTGAATTGGTTCTCTTCATTTTATGCTTCATTATTATTCTTAGACTCTGTATTAGTTGTACTAAGCTATGTAAAAAGGGGAGTTCCTTTAGCCTTTTCTTGATTCATGAGGTTGATAATAAACATATGAATAACATTATAAATTGGGCTTATAAATAGTGATGGGGGGGGCAGGGATAGGACTAGCCTCCTGAAAATCAAGTGAGGAGATTGTGAGAACAAAACTGATTTCATTTTTTAAAATAACTTCTACTTTGAGACTTCATTTATGTTTTCCTATAAATCACCTGATTTCAGGGAATTCCACCTCTTTACTATCTCCCCCCCTAAATAAGACAGTCCCAAATCATTCCTCTAATAAGAAGTGAAGTTACACAAGTCTTTCATCTGATTCACATCCAGTTTCTTTGTTTACTTTTAATGTAAAAAACTGTGTAAAATCTGTATTCAGGGTCCTTGTGCATGCTGAGGGGCCTTGTACCCAATTTATTATGCAACTTCTTACCTTGCTAATAAATCTCATTACTCAGACTTTGGCTCCTAAGTTATTATAAATTCACTTACAACATAGAAAGTTTATACACTCTCCAGAGCCTTTCAAATATCATGACTCCACTGGACGGATGCTCTTAGTTTCTACAACATGAAAAGCTGTATCAGTAGCACTGGGCTCATTGCATCAAATTCCATTACAAATGAATTGACTAAACAAAACTCTAGAAAACCAATGAGGAACCATGTTATCTACTTCCTGATGTATAGCTGATGTGTATAATAAAACACAGTTTCAGACAGGTACAATGTGAGAATCTATTCTATTTTAATATCTGCTTATGAAAGGAATTTCATTTTTATTCATGTGTTTTTCAATTTATGTGTATGTGAGAGAGAATTAGATGAAAAAAGGTATGTTGATCAATGGCCAAAATATATAGAGAGAGAGTTAAAAGAAAGACAAGTCATTAAAGTACATTTTAAAATACAGAGAATAGAAGAAAATTCAGAATTAAACACCAATAAGTAGAACTTTGTATTTTATATAATTGAAACTATTTTATACTTGAAAAGCAAACTATACTTGAGATAACTGTAGTTTAATATTTAATTTTCTTTATGTGTTCTACTTTGTTAAATTCTCATTTTATTTGGCAATTTTGTTTAAAATACATACATACATACATATATATATATATATATATATATATATATATATATATATATATATAATTAAAATAAAACCAAAAAAGGAAAAGAAAAGGCTTGTTTCAAGTTTCTAAAATGCCCATCTCCCTGCATGGTACTAGCATTGAGGGCAAGTAGAATATGATGGGCTAAGGGAAATAAGACTTAATGCAGGGGACACTAGGCAAAATTTTACATTTAGATTCTATTGGGTATCATAACTAACCAAGAAAGCAGCAACTCCTTTGCCTTTGGTCACAGAATCAAGCATTTCATATTTCATTATAAAAGTCATAAACTTGAGTTATTATTATCAATATTTTTGACATAATTTTTCATGTACTAGAGAATATAACATGTCATGGGCTACATAGAAACCCCATTATCATAATGCCATTTATCATGTTATGACTTCTAAAGTCTAAAACTCCTTCCCACAAATGTATTTTTGCTTTGGTATTTACAGAGACTAATAACACAGTCAATAATATCAGGATTAATATTTTGAATTAAAGTTAGGGGCCAATATGAAAGCTTTAGCAATTGCCTCTACGCAATCAATCATATAATTATACATTTAACTTTGTGCTTTATTTCAAAGCAGGGATATGCATGATATAAAATATATACAGATACAGACATACACAGAGACACACCGGCACACACGCAAACACATACTACTTGGCAAATCCCATTTTATTCCTCCAAAAACTTTCTATTAACTATTCTTCAGTGGTAAAAACTGATCATGCTAATCCTCTGGGTAGCTTTTCTGCTGTTGCTTTGTGTTTGTGAGAAATTATGACTATGTTTTCCTCAATTCTTTCTCTCTTTTGGAACTACATTTCATGTGGCTAGATAAGCATCATTTTCCCCAGCTGTTTCTAGGACTTCTTATTTTTCAGCACAGTCTGCCATTTTGTGGCCCTGATTTCCCATTCATGGAACATTCAAGGTTCATTGTTCTGACTCAGTATAGATATTATGAAAAGTGTTTAAATTGGCATGAAAAAGTTTAGGTAGTTTCAAAAATGATGATGTGTAAAAGCCTAGGGTGATCATTAAGATAAAATGAAAAATGCAGCGTTACACATTTTCTTCCTTAATTTCTGGATCTCAACTCTCCACTTTCCCACTCCCTGTGCTTTTGTTTATAGTTAAAGTCTTGGGATTAATCTAAAAGCTGAAAACTCCAAGAGAATTCTGAGACTCATAGGCTGACACACAGATCAACACTACATTTGTCTACATTGTGAACAATGGAATAGAAAGGTAAAAATAAATTTAAAGGTCTACTTCTTTGTGCTAAAATGTGTCTGTAAAATTTAAGTTGCTGATAATGGTTATGGAGCATTAATTGTTCTAAGTAATAAAGTCAAAAGTGTTTAAGAGTTAATTCTGCTCCTATCCAATTGAGATTCACTAGAAAATTTTCAATTTCCTTCTTGTGGGCTAGGTAACATTTAAACTTAATAGAACCAAGCTTTAGCAATATTATGAAGTAGCTAAAACTATCTTTCAGTGTTGGCCTCCATTCTCTGTGCCTTTCCCACTAATTGGACCTTTTCTGTAAAAGTTCCCAGTGCCTTCCTATCCCACTTGTTGTTTATTTATCCTTCATTTTTGAAGATAACCAACACTTGAACATGAATTGGATTTAAGTGAAGCACAGTTGCACAAAGTCATCAAACTCAATCTCTCTTTTAGAATCATTAAAGTCTAGGGGCAAGACAAAAGTGAAGATGACTGGTCATGGCCCAGGATGCATTGGGTAACCTTGGAATCTTCAATGCCCGACCAAGCTCTGAGTGCTCCACAGTGCCTACTTCGGGAGTTAAACTTTTTTCTTCCATATTTATTCTATCATTATTTTTTCCAAAAAAAAAAAAACTAGGACAATAACTCCTTTGTCTAATGTAGTTTTCATTTATGAGTTCTTGAAATATAGCTCTAAAAACAGGCTTTGATGAAGCCTATTATAATTCAAATGCAGCTACTTTTCTATGCCTTTAAACCCAAATCACTCAGTCTTTCACTGCCTCACTTGCTCATTATTTAGGTTTTGATGGTTTACAGTGAGTGTAAATAGCAATTTTTTCTGTTCTGGCCAAAAACCTCTAGTATCTTCCCCTTCTAGACTGATTATTTTGTGAAGGCAAAGTAGACCATCTTTTGCCTCAGTTCTTACCTAGCCTTTAAATGATAAGTGGGTATTGCTGCAGGCAAACTGAGACCTGGGAAAGACTTTAGCTTAAAAAGACTAAGGTTTCTCACTACATTTGGGGCAATTGTCACTCATCTTGACCTATGTCTTGCCACTGGACTGCAATGACTCTGGAGGAGTAAGGCTGATGACTTTGCACACCTCTGCCTCACTTAAATCTAATTTACTTGAAAGTCAAGACATCACACTCCTGATGTCATTTTTCCTCTTCCATAATGAAGGATGAACAACAAGCACTCTATGCCACCTGCTTTAGCAATCTTCACGTCCTTTGGAATAAATTGTTCTCATCCTCCCATTCTACCAGGGAGACCTCCCATTCTACCATGTCTATTCACATGTTTGGAATAGACATCTCCTTAATTTACCAACAGGTTTGAGGCCTAATCAGTTAGCCTTAAGTTAGACTGTCTGTGGAGACAGGTTTAATGGGGTGTAGCCATTTATCATGCTACAGCTTCTTAGAGTAATGACTGAGAGTTGGGTGACAGGTGGGCAACAAAGGTGGACAAGCAGTCCTAAAAGGCCTTGGCAAGCCCTCACATTAGAGGTGTTAGTCCTCTCTGAATACAGCATATAGCTGCAAGTCATATTTATTTTCATAATTTTTTAAAAAAGTTGTGCTTTCAATAATAATTGTTGTTTATTTCATTCGATTCTTCATGACCCAATGTGGGGTTTTCTTGACAAAGATACTGGAGAGGTTTGACATTTATCCTCCAACAGAGTAAGGCAAATAAAGTTGAAGTGACTTGCCCAGAGTCGCAAAGCTAATGACGTCAGAGGGTGGATTTGAACTCAGGTCTACTTGACTCCAAGCCCAGTGCTCTACCACTGAATCACCAAGGTGACTCTTCATTAAAGGTAGGTCATAAGCATGTTCATATATACAGAAATGTGGTCATAGCTATCTTATATTTAGCAAAAATAATAATAAGAGATACTGAGATTTTTAGAATTTTTTTCATTCATTTTAAGTCATGTCCAGCTCTTCATGTCCACGTTTGGGGTTTTCTTGGCAAAGATACTGGAATGGTTTGCCTTTTCCTTCTCCAGCTCATTTTACAGATGAGAAAACTGAGGCAAATAGAAGTTTGGTGACTTGTCTAGAATAACATAGTTAGTAAGCATCTGAGGCCAGATTCGAACTCAAGAAGAGCCTTCCTGACTCCAGCCCTGGCACTCAATCCACTGCATCAGTTTAAAAAATATGAATGTTACTGAAGAGCATTGGTAAAAATCTTGTTCATTTCCCTTATTTTAAAGGTAGAGTTATTCTCAGTAGGTCATGATAGAATATATCAAGCTGAATCTAAAAAGTATTAGAACTTGGCAAGAAATTCCCAAACACAGAGTAATTAGAAAGTGATCAACCAAATGATTCACACTAGAAAAAAATGGACAAAAAATCTATTCTGCCAAAACATGTATTTGAATAAGTATCCCTTTTGAGTTTTTATGCCAGTATACTTATTATCTACACCAATGTTGATTTAGATGTAGCTTGGATAGGCACTGCAGGTATAGGTAGATAGTAAGCTGATCCCATTGAAAAAGAAGGATGAAACTTAATGGATTGCACAGCTTATATATGTCAGAGATACATTCAAGACTACTTGACACAAAAATTGGTCATTTATTAGTCTGCCACCCTCATTCACAGCTCTTTATGCAACAGACATTAATCAAGCAAATGATTGGTATGTGTATTACATATGTCTGTATGTGCATATGTGCATAAAGAAACCTTTTAATAAGGCTTTGCTTGGGTACAAAGACCCTGATAGTTGTAGTTATCACCTGAATGGCAAGAAGATCAGAGGAGAGGAGTTTTTCACCTAGACTAGGACATTTGATAGGCTCTAAAGAGAATGAAGAGAGAAAAGAGAAATGGTGGCCATAGCATAAAACAGCAGCAACACAATCATGGCAGCTTGTGGCCATTAAACATTTGGTTCCCTTCTTAATTCATTTTTTTTTTTTTTGCAGAGGGAAGGCAGGGCAATTGGGGTTAAGTGACTTGCCCAAAGTCACACAGTTAGTAAGCATGTCAAGGGTCTGAGGCAGGATTTGAACTCAGGTTCTCCTGACTCCAGGGCCGTTGCTCTACTCACTGCTCCACATTTGGTTCCCTTTATGAGGATATGATACCTGACCTAAATAAACAAGTAGAGATGTAAGTAAATGTGTTTTGTTTTTGTTTTTCTTTTATCTCTGGTAGCTATACCAAGAAGATGTCTGGGGTGGAGGGGAAGAAGGAGGAAGGAGAAACAGCTGGTCTTCCCCTAGCCTTGTCTTACTTCTTAACAGTTTTCTTAATTCTGTTAAAGGACACAGTTGATGTATGTAATCTCATTTCTCATAAATATCTGAGCTTTACCCTGTTTTTAAGTTGCCTGATATATTTTTTGTTTTTAGGATCAGAGGGCAACACAACTCTGGGAGCCACAAATGAGAAAGTGACCTTTCTTAGGTTGGCCTGGGATATCAACTCTAGCCCACCATTAATGAGATTTGCTCTCACTAACTGAGAACATAAAAATGAGATAGTTCATAGTTACAAGTCCAAAGGCCTTTCATGACAATCATTTGTCCTCATGCAGATATGTGGCAACTTCGCTAATCTCTACATTCTATCAGTCTAAGTCAACCAATAATGCCTCAGGAATTGTACCTACAAGTTCATTCAGTATCATAGGATATGGTTCATCTATATCTGTTGACATGAACTCATTAAAAAGAATTAAATTCTGTCATCATGTAATCCATTGTATTTATTTCCAGTTCCCTATAACACAGACACACACACACACACACACACACACACATACACACACACAGAAAGAGGATCCAACAACAAAAAGTCATATTCCATACTTTCTAGTTCATAAATACTTCTCATGAAAAGAGAAAGGAAAAACAAATATGAACTAAAGAGTTCTTCATAATCTCTTCTCATCTTTTCATTCATGTAACTTTAATTTTCCATTTTTCCCTGGCATGTCTCAAAACAGTTATTTTTTCCTACACAACAATAGTGGCATCTCAATCCCTCCATCTAAGAACTCCTTTTATTTTTTGTTAATTCATGTTGTACAAAGTCAAATCCCATTCTCAAACACTAATATTTTGGCTTCATTTCACTTCCCTAATCTTACATTTTCTTCAGATTCTCCAACTTTTATATGTAAGTACAAATGTGCATAACACTGAGGTTTTCAGTTTTTTTTTGCTACATTATCCCTTCAGTTTAAAATCAAGATTCCATTCTCATCTAATTTTCATGTTCTTCTGAAGTCCTTAGCATCACTGTGTTAAAACTATGTATGGCTCACACAGAAAAACTGTGGGGAACTGTCCTCCCATGGAAAAGAATACTGTCCCTGGGCAAGATAATGGAAAGTACCTGGTAAACTTGCAGTACTTGTTTCTAAAATGCTCCAGTCAGAATTTCATCAGTCAGTCAATAAGCATTCATTAAATGTTTATTATTGATAGACACTGTATTGGACAGTTTGCCCTTCATTCTCTAAGAGGATCATAATATCAGTAAGATAAGGCCATGACTTGCAAGTGAATTGGTTTACAGCAAGAGGTGTCTGTGTAAAGTCAGCAGCCTCACTTTCTCCTCCAGAGCCATCTGGGTCTAGTGGCCAGATATTGATCAGGACAACTGAAGATGGCCCAGGATGCATTGGGAGATTTTGGCCTTTTTAAGCTAAGATATATCAGAGTTCTCAAAATGACTGAGGCAACATCTATTCAGTGATTAGGGATGTTTAAGAAGTGAGCCATGTCCTCTTTACTAAAAAAAATCTGAGAACATAAAAAAGGATTTTTTTAAACCTGTTCTTAAAAACCACACAATCTAATTATGGAATAACACATATAATCAATGATGTATAATCCATACTATACTATACTATGCTATACTATACTATACTATACTATGCTATACTATATTATGCTATAATATATATGTGTGTTGTGTTATATACACATATGTGTGTATAGGTATATAATGAATACGTATGTGCATGTGTGTTACACATCTGTGTGTGTCTGTGCATTTGGGGATAATCTCAGACGGAAGGCATTATGATTAAGGATGACTAAGGAAATGCTTCATATAGAAGATGGGATTTTAGTAGGGATTTGAAAGAAATTGTTGAAGCTAGGAGGTGGGGAAGAAAGTGAGAGAATTTAATGCATAGAGGAGTGCCAGTAAAAATATTCAGAGTCAGGAGATGGAGTGTCATGTGCCAAATACAGCAACTGTAGTTTATGGGAGGTCGATGTTCAGTATTTGTGACCTCACTTGGAGTTTTCTTGGAAAAGATATTGGAATGCTTTACTATGCCCTTCTCCAGCTCATTTTAATGAGGAAACTAAGGCAAATAAAGTGACACAGGTAGTAAATATCTGAGGCCAGATTTGAAGTCTGGAAGATGACTGTACCACCAACTGCCCACAGGGAGGTAGCAGATTATATAGGACTTTGAGAGTTAAAGAGAAGATTATATGTTTCATCCTCAAAGTAACAGGAATCACTAGATTTTACTGAATAAAGGGGTGACATGATTAGATCTGTGATTGAAGTTGATCAATTTGACAGTTTAGTGAAGGATGGACTGGAGCAGGCATAGCTTTAAGACAGGAAGACAAACCAGAATGCCATTGGAATAATTCAGGCATAAAAGGATGGAAAACAGCACCACAGTACAGTGTCATGAAAACCAGTGAGAAGTATTCTAAGAGCTATCCTACACATGTAGCAAAAGGGTCTCATTGTGTGGCTTGAAGGGAGAGGAATTACACATCTCTGGCTTCCTTTCCTAAAACCCCTCCCTAAGAAAGACTTGAATTCCCACCCTGGGGGAAGGGAAGTAGGAAGTTAAGTCCAGAGGCCACCACTCTTCTCTCCCAGAAAGAAGCAGTATTGGGTTAGAATTACATCTATTTGTACCCTTAGATATTGTTGTCTACGGGATGTGATTTTCAGATTCAAGTTAACTTCTTATTGCTGTTTCATTGTTGGAAGTAGAGGGACCACAGGACTTATATTCAAGGCCTGACTCTTTTCCCACCTTATACTGGTTTCCTAATGGACACACATATTGAATAGCAAAAAAAATGCATTCATTCAAATAATCACAAAATCAAAGTCATAGAAAGCATATTCAGGAGAAAGTGTATCAGGCAATACGTACTGAAAGAGGTCTCCCATTGGCAGTGAGGCAACTCATCTTAACTAAGCGAAAGTTTATATATCACCCAAGGGGAAGTCCCCCTAAGACCCTAGTGTAACCAGCTTGGGACAAGGACAGGGTAGAGATGGCCAGCTCCTTAATATCAGTTTCTTCCAAGAGTCTTTTATTTTTTTTCTTCAGCAATTTGAAGTGGGGTCAGAATCTTCCATCTTCTCTCTAGAATCTGGAATCTGAACCACCCAAAGAGAATATAGAGGCTGAAAAACCTGAAGGTACCTGAGGACACTTGAAAGTTGAAGAGAATTTTAAGAAGACCAAATAATTCTAACTCCTGCTCTCACCAACTTTACCCTGCCTCTTATGCATGTGTGGATATTGATCTCCACCAATGAGGGAGTCCCATATCAATGGGCTTTGAGACTGTTGTTGCAAAAGAAACAAACAATGTCAGAAACCAGTTTACAGGAAGTTAAGAAGAGAGTGAGGAGGGGAAAGGTCATCGTGTCCTCTCCCCCCACACACCCAACTATACTTTCATCAGTCATTTACATTTGTACTTTACCAAAATTGTACTACAATTATACTACATTACAAAATTGCAATGTGCTTAGTGGTACAGATGATGTATATAATTCATGAGACCTTTCTCAGTATTAGCATGGTTGAAGGGAATATACATACATACATATATATATGTATATATATATATATATATATATATATATATATATATATATAGTCAGAAGGCACAAGGTGATATGAATATGAAGGGATGATATCTACAAATGAAATAAATTTAAGGGGTGAGAGAGGCATATATGGAGAGAGGAATATATGGAGAAGGGAGACATAGAATGGGGTAAATTATCTCACACAAAAGTGTCAAGAAAAAGCAGGCCATTGGAAGGGAAGAGGGGGCAGGTGAGGGGTATGAGTGAATCTTACTCTTATAGGATTCAACTTGAGGATGGAAAAACATACACACTCAATTGGGTATATTACTCCACAGGAAAGTAAGCAGAAGTGAATAAAGAAAGGGGAGAATGATAGAAGGGAAGGCAGATAGGGGGAGGAGGTAATCAAAAGCAAACACTTTTGAAAATGGACAGGGTCAATAGAAGAAAATGAATAAAGGGGGACAGGATAGGATGGAAGGAAATAGCCTTTCACAACATAACCATTGTTGAGGTGTTTTATGTAATGATACATGTGTGATCTATGTTGAATTGATTGCCTTCCTAGGGAGAGTGGGTGGAAAGGGAATAGTGGAGATAATTTGGAACTCAAAATTTTAAAAGCAGATACTCCAAAAAAAAGTTGTTTTTTGCAAGCAGCTTGGAAACATGATATATAGGGAATGGGGCATAGAAATCTATCTTGCCATATGAGTAAGTAAGGGGAAAGGGAGTGGGGGTGAGTGGGGTGACAGAAAGGAGGGCTGAATGGGGAATGAGGCAATCAGAACATATGCTATCTTGGAATGGGAGGAGGGTAGAAATGGGGAGAAAATTTGTAACTCAAAATCTTGTGAAAATCAACGTTGAAAACTAAAATATTAAATCAAAATGATAAAAATTTAAAAAAAATTAAGGCTATTTATGGATCAACCTTCCTTAATTTTTGGTGCTGATGACTTAATTTTGAATATCCATCACAAGAACCTTTATTGCTACAAATAAATTTGTATGGTTCAGTCTTTAAAAAAAAAACATTTTGTTGTTGTTGACACTTTCTGGTTGAATTCAAGTGTATGATGCTCAAGAATTCTCTTAATTCTTAGATATTTCATTGGCTCAGTCTAGAAGTATACTACTGTTGGTTATACTGGGCAAATGTAATGGTATATTCCATAACACTCGTTAGACTTTAATATTTTCTATTAGTTAAACTGATTGAATAAACAAACATGTATTTAAGAATTTGCTATTGGCAGGTGACACGCTGAATGCTTGAAATACAAAGAAAGGCAAAAACAGTTCCAGGCTTAAAAGAGCTCATATTTTTATGGGCAAAAAACATGTAAACAACTATGAACAAAGAAGATAATACACAGTAAAGTGGAAGTAATCTTAGAGGGAATTCACTAACATAAAGGGGGACCCATATAGACTTCTGATTTTAACTGAGACGAAAAAAAACAAACAAGTGAAGAGCCAGAAATGAGGAAGGAAAGAATTGCAGGAATGGAAGAGACCTAGAGAAAAATGATATTCAAATAATGAGTGGCATGGGCATCCTCCTTAAAATTTAAGTTCTGAGAGAAAAAAATCAAGCACAGAGAGATGCGATTGATACATCCAGTGTGTGAAGCCCAGGACTAGAGTGAGCTCCTGCAGTAGGAAATTTAATGGAGCATTGTAAAAAAATGCTCTACATGACTATTGATTAAAGAAATGCAAGTTAAAACAATGCTGAGGTACCAATTCATACATATCTGATTGGCTAATCTGACAGAAAAGACAAATGGCAAATGTTGGAGGGCATTTGGGAAAACTGGGAAGAAAATGCACTGTTTGTGGACCTATGAACTGATTTGACTATATTGGAGAGCAATTTGGAACTATGTACAAAGGGCTATAAAACTGTGCATACTCTTTGATCTAGCAACATCATCACTAGGTCTATATCCCAAAGAAATAAAAGGGGTACAGTGAAGAACCTATTTGTACAAAAATATTTATAGCAGCTATTTTTTGATGGCTAATAATTGGATGCTGAGACGATGCCCATCAGTTGAGGAATGTCTGAACAAGTAGTGGTATGTGATTATAATGTAATATCATTGCATTATAAAGAATGATTAACAAGAGGATTACAAAAAAAACCTGGAAAGACTGACATGAATATATGTAGAATGAAATGAGCACAACCAGGAAAACACTGTACACAGTAACAGCAATACTGAATGATGAATTGTGAATGAGTTGACCATTCTCATCAATGCAATCATCCAAGACAATCTCAAAAGACTCATAATGAAAAGGATGCTATCCGCCTCCAAGAAAGAACTTGTGTAAGCTGAATACAGACTGCAGAGTAATATTTTTCATTTTATTTCTTTTTAGTATGATTTTTCTTCCACAGAATGACTGATATGGAAATGTCTTACATGATTTCACACATCCTATGTCACATTGCTTATCCTTTCAAGGATGGAGGGAGGGAGAGATTGAATTTAAAATTCAAAACTAAAAGAAAACAACAACCATTAAAAATTGTTTTTACATTTAATTGAGAAAAATAAAGTATTATTTAAGAAAAAAATAGTGATTGGAGGGATGAAAATATTAAATAAACTTTTAGTAATTTTGAGTTTAATATGTCTACAAGATTTCCAGTTCGAGGAACACAATAGACACCTGGAGGTCAAGAGAGACATTGAAAAAATAGTTCTGAGAATTCTCTCTACAGAAATGATATTTGAATCATTGGAAAGTCATAGGTTTATCAAGCAAAATAGGAAGAAATATTATTTCAAGTAGTTTTTTACTTGATTCTCTAGGATTCTCTAAATAAATCATCATATCATGTGAAAAAAGTGATAATTTAGTTGCTTCTTTTCCTATTCTAATTCCTTCAATTTCTTTAATTCTCTTATTGCTACAACTAACCTTTCTAGTACCAAATTGAATAGTAGGGGTGATAATGGACATACTTGTTTTACCCCTGATCTTATTGGGAATGCATCTAGCTTATCCCCATTACAAATAATGCTTGTAGATTGTTTTAGGTAGATGCTATTTATAATTTTAAGGAAGGTTCCATTTATTCCTATGTTTCTAGTGTTTTTAATAGGAATGAGTGTTGTATTTTGTCAAAGGCTTTTTCTGCATCGATTGAGATGATCATATGGTTTCTGCTAGTTTTGTTGTTCATATGGTCAATTATGCTAATAGTTTTCATAATATTGAACCATCCTTGCATTCCTGGAATAAATCCTACCTGGTCATAGTGTATTATTCTCATGATGAGTTGCTGCAATCTTTTTGCTAATATTTTATTTAAAATTTTTGCATCAATATTCACTAGAGAAATTGGTCTACAATTTTCTTTCTCTGTTTTGATTCTACCTGGTTTGGGTATTAGTACCATTTTTGTGTCATAAAAAAGAATTTGGTAGGACTTCTTCACCTATTTTCCCAAATAGTCTAGAAAATATTGGAATTAATTGTTCTTTAAATGTTTGATAGAATTCACATGTAAAACCATCTGGCCCTGGAGATTGTTTCCAAGGGGGTTCATTGATGGCATGCTCAATTTCTTTTTCTGAGATAGGGTTATTTAGAAATTTTACTTCCTTTTCTGTTAACCTGGGCAGTTTACATTTTTGTAGATATTCATCCATATGTATAAGGTTGTCAAATTTATGGGCATACAATTGGGCAAAATAATTTCTAATTATTGTTTTGATTTCCTCTTCATTAGAGGTGAACTCACCCTTTTCATTCTTGATACTGGTAATTTGATTTTCTTCTTTCTTTTTTTTAAACAAATTGACCAAAGGTTTATCAATTTTATTATTTTTTTCATAAAACCAGCTCTTTGCTTTAGTTATTAATTCAATACTTTTCTTGGTTTCAATTTTATTAATCTCTCCTTTGATTTTCAGTATTTCTAAGTTGATATTTAATTGTGGGTTTACAATTTGCTCTTTTTCTAGCTTTTTCAGCTGTATGCCCAGATCATTGATCTCCTTTTCCCTTATATTATTCATATAAACATTTAGGGATATAAAACATCCCCTAAGAACTGCTTTGGTTGCATCCCATAAGTTTTGGTATGTTGTTTCATTATTGTCATTCTCTTGGATGAAATTATCAATTGTTTCTCTGATTTGTTCTTTGACACACTCATTCTTTAGAATTAGATTATTTAGTTTCCTATTAATTTTTATCTTATTTTTCCACGGTTCTTTGTTACAAATTATTCTTATTGCATCATGATCTGAAAAATGTGCTGCGACTACTTCTGCCTTTCTGCACTGGATTGTGAGGGTTTTATGCTCTAGTACATGGTCAATTTTTGAGTAAGTGCCATGTACCGATGAAAAGAAAGTATATTCCTTTTTATCCCCATTCAATTTTCTCCAGAGGTCTATCATACTTGTCTTTCCTAAAATTCTGTTTACCTCCTTAACTTCTTTCTTATTTATTTTGAGGTTAGATTTATCAAGTTCGGAAAGGAGGAGGTTGAGGTCTCCCCATATTATAGTTCTGCTGTCTATTTCTTCCTGTAACTCCCTTAACCTCTTCTCTAAGAATTTGTATGCCTTACCATTTGGTGCATATATGTTAAACAATGATATTGCTTCATTGTTTCTGGTGCCTTTTAGCAGGATGTAATGTCCTTCCTTATCTCTTTTAATTAAATCTATCTTTACTTTTACTTTGTCCGAGATTAGGATTGCTACACCTGCTTTTTTCTTACTTAAGCTGAGGCACAATATATTTTACTCCAGCCTTTTACCTTTACCCTCTGTGTATCCCCCTGTTTCAAATGTGTTTCTTGTAAACAGCATATTGTAGGATTTTGGTTTTTAATCCATTCTACTATCTGCTTCTGTTTTATGAGAGTATTCATCCCATTCACCTTTAGAGTTATGATTTCTATCTGTGTCTTTTTCTCCATCCTATTTCCCCCTGTTTATGCTTTTATTTATCCCTTTCCCCTTCTCCTCCTCAACAAAGTTTTGCTTTTGACCACCGCCTTCCTCAGTTTACCCTCCCTCTTTATTTCCCTCCCTTATCTTACTGTTTCCCACTTGC
This sequence comes from Trichosurus vulpecula, assembly GCF_011100635.1. NCBI lineage: Eukaryota > Metazoa > Chordata > Mammalia > Diprotodontia > Phalangeridae > Trichosurus > Trichosurus vulpecula. The sequence goes on along the minus strand of NC_050573.1, from coordinate 318,277,463 downwards.
TACTTCTCCCCTCCCTAGTGACCACCCTGCTCCCTTTCCCCCCCTCCCCTCCTACTTCCCATAGGACAAGTTAGATTTCTAAACTTATCAGGGTATGTTATTCCCTTCCTGAACTAGATCAGATGACATTAAAGCTCAAATACTGCTCTTCTCCCTCCCTTCTTTCCCTCTACCATAATATGTTTTGTACCACCTCATTTGGTGTAATTTACCCTTTTCTATTACCTCCTTACCTCTTCTCTCATAGCCCTCCCTTTACATCTCTTACTTATGTTTTTTATCTTTACATCAGTTAATTTATACAGGCATTGACAATCTATGTGTATCCCTTTCAATTGTCATAATGGCTGTACCATTCTCAAGACTGACATATATATGTATATATATATAAAACATACATAAGAAGATATAATCCCACATAAAGATGTAAACAACCTGCCCTTATTGGTTAATAAGGTTTGTGGGGTTTTCCCCCTGGTTACCTTTGTATGTCTCTATCGAGTTTTGTATTTGGAGATCAAATTTTCCATTGAGTTCTGGCCTTTTCATCAGGAAGTTCTGGAATTCCCTTATTTCATTGAATGTCCATCTCCTTGGCTGAAAAATTATGGTTAGTATTGTTGAGTAGTTGATGCTTGGTTTTAGTCCCAGCTCCTTTTCCCTTCGGAATATCATATTCCAATTTCTCCTGTCTTTTAATGTGGAAGCTGAGAGATCCTGCGTGATCCTGACTGTAGTTCCACAATACATGAATTTCTTCTTTTTGGCTGCTTGCAGTATTTTCTCCTTGAGTTTATAGTTCTGAAATTTGGCTATAATATTTCTTGGTGTTTTCAGTTTGGGATCTCTTTCAGGGGGTGATTGGTGAATTCTTTCAATGACTATTTTGTCCTCTGGTTCTAGGACCTCTGGGCAGTTATCTTTGATAATTTCTTCAAAGATACTGTCAAGGCTCCTTTTTCATCGTGGATTTCCAGTAGACCAATAACTCTTAAATTGTCTTTCCTGGATCTATTTTCTAGGTCAGTTGTTTTCCCAATCGGATATTTCACATTTTTTTTTCTATTTTTTCATTCTTAACATTTTGTTTACTCCTTCTTGGTGCCTCATAGATTCATTAGCTTCCACTTGCTCAACTCCAATTTTTAATGAGTTAGTGTTTTCATTCTGCTTTTGAGTCTCCTTTTCCAATGGGTTGATTTTACCTCTCAGGGTGTCATTTTCTCTATTTAGATTGTGAATCTCCGTGGCCACTTCGCCAATCTTAATGTTTAGGGACTTTTCCATTTTTTCCACGTTTTCTTTTACCTCACTAATTTGGTTTTAAAATCCTCCTTTAGCTCTTCCAACAATGCTTTTTGGGCTGGAGACCAGTTCACATTATCTTTTGAGTTATCATGTGGATCTATATTGTCACTGCTGTCCTCTTCGAAATTGGTATTTTCATCATTCCTGTCTCCATAAAAAGAATCTATTCTCCTTGGTTTTTTTGTGGTCTTCTTCATGTTGGTTTGCCTTTTCTTGGCTTTACAACAAATTTCTGGCTTTCAGGCTCAGGGCTCTCTGTCCCAGCTTTCTTATTCTGGGGATTGTGAGTCTAGAATTATAGCCTTCAGTTTCCTGAGGTGTGGGGGAGGGGTCTGGCTCCCTGACTTCTCACTCCCTATGGGTGCTCTCCAGCACTTTTGCTTTTCAGCAATGGTCTCAGCTGTTTGTTGTTTGAGCTGATGTCTGGCACTTCCCCTGGGGGAGCAAGATTACATCTGGTCTCCTGGTGTTGACCCCTGCCTACTCTGCCCCTCTGGGACTAATGAACTTCTACTATTTGACCACTGAAGCCCCACTTCTTTCTCCTCTGTTCCAGCATTCTTTTTTTTTTTTCCCGAGGAATTCTCTGGGTGAGGGGGGTAGGGATTAGAGCCATTTACCTGGACATTATGTCTCCTAGAAGTCTGAGAAGCCATTTTTCATTCCTTCAGGCTGCACGCCTCAGGAGTAGGTATTTTCACAGCTGGTGGCGTTGTGCTGCCTCTCCTCACTTTCACAGACTGCCGTCCTGTGTTGGGAGGCCTGGGTATCTCTGGCCGGTTTCGGGCACCCAGCTTTCTTCCATCCTGTCTCCCACGTGGATTTCCCAGCCGGCTGCTTCCACTTTGGTCTGGAGCAGCTCCCCATGCTGAGTCCTCTCTGAGCCTACAGATTCGTGCCTTCAGCCTTTCAGGATCTCCAGGCTAGGAAACTTGCCCCACTCAGACTGCTCACGGTTTCTGACTCTCTCAAATCTGCTCAAATTCACTTTTTTGTAGGAATCTGACAGACTTTGTGAGAGAGCTCCGGTAAGACGCTGTTTTCATGCGGCCCTCTTGGCTCCGCCTTCATGCCACCATCTTGGCTCTGCCTTCATGTGGCCATCTTGGCTCTGCCGGAAGAAATATTATGAAGGACCTTCGAGAGAGCCTTGGGAGGCATCCATGAGAAGTAGGATTAACCTGGTTGAACATTAATGAAAGGAGACTTAGAAAAAGCAGATAGGTAGGAGAACCATAAAAGTAGAATGAAAACCTTGAGTGACTAGAGTATTCAGGAGTAATGGGTGATGTAAACTGTCAAAGGCTAGAGAAAAATCAAGAGGGAAGAATGTTTTTACAAGGCTATTAGATTTTCACCCTAAAAAATCAATGGTAATTTTGAAGATCACAGTTTTGGTGGAATGGGGAGGTTGGAAGCTCAATGGAGAGTTAATTAGAGAATAAGAGGAAATGAAGTCGAAGAATTGATTACCGAAAACTATCTAAAATCATTTATCCATGAAAGGGAGAAGAGATAAAAAATGATACCTGTTTGGGTTGGATTAAGTGAAAGTCTTTAAGAGTGGATGAAATATGGACATAAAGTGTCAGAAAAGTAGCCAGTAGAGAAGAGCAAGTTTGAAGATTAGTGAGAGAGTAGAGATGGTAGATGTAGGAGGTGATTTGCTGAATAAAATGGTTTGGAACTATTTATTCATGAAAATAGAGAATTTTATTATCAATAAGTGCTACGTATCAATAAGGAATGACTCCTGTGAGAAAGTGGTGAAGGAGAAGATAGCAGGGCAATTCATCTGGGTGATGTGAGGGAGAATTGAAAATAAGGAGCTCATAGAAGATGTATTAATTTTTTTTTAAGTTAAATGTGGCAAGACTCTTAGCTGACATGAAAAAGGGTAGGTATAAGCATTGTAGGTTTGAGGATAAATGAAAAAGTCTGGGAAACCTATTGTGGTGAGTGGGGGAGGTTAAAATAAGGTTGTTTTACTACAGTGAAGGTACAGTTAAGATTATATGACACACATTTATAGTGGACCAAATTAAAACTATTTCATGATTTTTCTTTAGTTCCATTGAATGGCACATGAATAGGGAAAAAGACAGTGGATGTCAGAAAAAATTAAACATTGGGGGTTAGCAGACATGACTGGTGAATAGGATTCAATGTTTTGACATATCTCCATCTGAGACTGAGGGGAGATGATGGTCAAGATGGCATTAGCAGATTAACTTACTTGCCTGTAATGACTCCTATCTCTCCGATAGTGAGAGTAAGACCCTTGAAACTTCAGCTGGGTAGGATTGCTCTGGCTTTCACTGGAGAATGATTGCCTATGAAGGAGAAGCCATCAAGACCAGTCCTTGTCCCAAGCATTATTTATTTTAATTGTTATTATTCACTGTCTAATGAAAATACAACCTTCATTTCAGGTTATTCATTCATGAAATATATTCAATTACTAAGTATAAAAATAATTATCCTAAATATGGTTTATCACCTCTTTGCTTGACTATTTAGTTAATAGTTTTCCTTGCCACATAGTGATTATTAAGATCTTTTGATATCACATGTATTTTTACTTGGAGGCTATACTCATGTCTATTTAGGTTATAATGCTGTTAAGGCTAGACAGAATTACAACAAGCTTAACTCATTTCTCTGCAATATTTTGTGAAAGTAATTCTTAACACTAGAGTGTTAATTTAATGTCTAAATTAGATAATAATTCTGTATGTGGAAAACAGATGCGCTATCATTCATAAGTCAAAGATTTTGAAATCATTAATAAAATTAGTACAAATAATATGGTACTGTTAAGTAGCTTAATCAATAATCACTGAATAGATTATAAGTTGCTTTTTAGGCCACTAGAGATTATTGGAATACTCTTTTAATATCACAGCCAATATATCATTCTCTTATAAGTGTCTATGGAAAATTTACTGATACAAGCTGTCAATGTTTCATATAAATTATAGAAACATGCAATTGGGTTATACTTGTGGGCCGTTAGTATTCTCATCTACTGGTAATAGATTTGTGTTGCCTTATTTTAAGAAAAGTAGGGTCAGATTTATATCTGAGAAGTAGTGTAAAACTAATTTTATCATTAAATTAAATGCCACTATGAAGCATTTGAGCCAATAATACTGGAGGTAATCCACTCCCTCAACTTTCCACCTTTTCACAGCAGCTAGAGTATGGTATGCCCCTTTAGATCATTGTTCAATGATTTATTTTAATGTGTTTTTATTTATTTATTTTTAGTTTTCAACATTCACTTCCATCAGTTTCTGAGTTCTAAGTTCTTTCCCCTATGCCTTTTCCCCTCCCCAAGATGGCATGCAATTTGATATAGGCTATACATATACATTCATATTAAACATATTTTTACATTAGTCATGTTGTAAAGAAGAATTAGCGCCAATGGCACAAACCATGAGAAAGAAGAAACAAAACAACAGAAGATAAGGAGAACAAATATCCTTCTCTCTGCATTCAGACTCCATAGTGCTCTTTCTGGATGTGGGTAACATTTTCCATCATGAATGTTTGGAGTAGTCTTAGATCCTTGCATTATTGAGAATAGATAAGTCTACCAAAATTGATCATCCCACAATGTTGCTTTTACTGTGTATAATGTTTTTCTGGTTCTGCTCATGTCACTTAGCATCATTTCATATAAGTCTTTTGAGGTTTTCCTGAAGTTTGCGTGCTCATCAGTTTGTATGAACAATAGTATGTCAGTACATTCATATACCCCAGCTTATTCAGCAATTCCCCAATTGATGGGCATCCCTTCAATTTCAATTGTTGGCCACCACAAAAAAAGCTGCTATAAATATTCTTGTACATGTGGATACTTTTCCCATTTTTATGATCTGTTTGGGATACAGCCCTAGAAGTGTTATTGCTGTATCCCTTCCCAGCAGGAAGCAGTTTCAGAAGCTGAGATCTTTGCCCCTTGCCCCAAACGAAATTGGTTCCCATTAATTTGAGGGGGGGATGATGGGGTACAATCTCTGGGAAACACCTTGAACCTGATGGGGTGTTTCAACAATCCAGCTAGCAGCTTCTGTGGGGTTGAAAGATCCACCCACAGCCAGCACCCAGAAAGATGCCAACAGCACAGGTTCTTTTGATCTGCCTAACTAAGGAAAGCAAGGTGAAGGGGTTGACAAGCTTACTTTAATTCAGCGTACAAATATCATTCACTTAGTTCAGAGGAAAAAGCCAACACCCTGAACTTCAGAACAAAATACAAACAAATTACAAACATCAACAGACAGACCTTGTCTGATTCAAATACCAATACATAGTCACCAGAGTTTAACAAAGTCTCAGCATCCGGGTTACAAGCTGGAGGGCTCCTTAGCTACAGCTGCCCAGAGTGTCTGCATCAGCACCATCACGAGTGACAGCCCTGCACAAATGGCTCTGTCCTCTCTTCTTATAAGGCTTCAGACGTCATCAAACATCATCTGAATGACCAGAACTTAGGCTGCTATGATTGGCTCTTGAGTTAGCCCCTCCCCTTAAGGACCCTGGGAGGTTCACATCCACATAGGTTAGGTTAACACCTGATAGGGGTTAAAGCCTGGGGCTTAGCACTTAGTAAGACTCAAGACTGGGCATGGCTCTGGAGTTAGCACCGCCCCTTAGCCAGCCCCATCTTGGGCCCCACCCCAGGCACCAATCCACACGCACATAGGTTCCACACTTAATAGGGATTTGGGCCTGGGGCTTAGCACCTAGTAAGTCTCAATGAAATACAGTGAATTACTCAAAGGAAACAAACCAAGCTCTTCAAGGGCACTTATTGAACTAAGTGCTAAGAGCCCATTTTGCTTACCAACGCATGGGGTATGGTCTCTGGGAACCAACTCGAACTCTCCTTGAATGTTCCCACTTGATCTGGCCTTCCCCAGAGGCCATAACTTTTCCCTTATCTCTAGGCCCAAATCTTTGTTACACTTAAACTAGCCTAGCCCTGTATCGTCTGTTTTCTCCAGGTGGCCTTCAGCTATTTCCCACCCTTAATCTCACTCCTGGAGTCTTGACCTCTAGTCACCCCATTCTGATCAAGGTCTGCCTTAGAACCCACCTCAAGACCCTCCTTAAACCCCTCCTGTAGTCACCCCAGACTACTTGGCCACACCGATATCCCTTCCACAATCTTTCTGTATGTAAGTCTCATCTTGTCTCCATGAAGGCACTCATATTTAACCTACCTCAGCTCAGATTAATCTCACCCACTGGCATTAGCCTCACAAGTACTCAGGCTCCCTAGGAGTCTACCCAATATGGTGAATCTTTAATAAACTTTGTTTTCCTTGGCTGAAAAAAAGTGGTTTTTCCACATCGAAAGGTATGCACAGTTTTATAGCCCTTTGGGTACAATTCCAAATTTCTCTCCAGAATGGCTGTATTAGTTCACACATCCACCATCAATGCACTAGTGTTACAATTTACCTACATCTTCTCCAACATTTATTATATTCCCATTTTTTTATGTTACCAATCTGATAGGTGTGATATGGTACCTCAAAATTGTTTTCTCTAATCAATAGTGATTTAGAGCATTTTTATATGAATTTTACTGTTTTTAAGGGTATTCCATGACAGTGCAACATTTTCTTCAATTTTTTTTAACCAGCACCACAACTACCACATATACTGTTGCATATAGGTCTTAAAGTGTGGTTTTTTATGTAAAATATTGTAGGATGATGCAGTTATGTGTTGTGACTGCAGTGAAATTGAGAAGCAGCATTGGTTGAAGAAGTTTCCAGATCTTAGATTTCCCTGTATCAAAGAAATCACAAGACTAGTCCCTATTCTTAGAATTATTTATTTAAATTGTTATTAGTCATTGTCTAATGAAAATACAAATTTATTTTTGTGTGATTCATTTACTAAGACTTTATACTAAATATGGTTTAGAATAATCCTTTTTGCTTGCATGCTTACTTAATAGTTTTCTTTGCTACACAGCTGCTGTAACCTCATAAGTTTGTAAAATAAAAGTTTATTTTGTTTTCTTTCTTATCACTTCTATTGGATGCTTTGCTCATTTACTCTAAAATAACAGTAGCTTTTGTCAATGTAATGCCCAGGATATTTCTTAGTGTCTACTCTCCTCATATTGCCCATTCTGTGAGATAAATGCTATCTCACTAGGTCAATTTTAAGAAACAGTTTAGGATATGTTTTCAACCTAGACAATGAAGACTCACTTCTAAGGTCACTAAATGCCTTGATTATGCCTCAGGATTCTGTTGCTTCAGAGTTCAAATGTGAGTGTGGAAAAGAATCTCCATGATTTAAATAAATGTCCCTTGGTCAGTCAGAATTCAGAAAATCACACATGAAAATGGTCAAGTAGTGCTCTTAAACCTTAAAGAACACCAAAAGAGATAGTCTAAAAGATTGATATCAAGTTTATTTATGTGTATGTATGTATGTCTGCATGCATGTATACATGAGTGCATATGCACATGTATGTGTATATGCATATGGATTTGTATATGTGTGTATGTATATGTATATATGTATATGTACATGTATATGTATACATACAATTGTACATATAGGCCTATATGCACATACACACTGTGGGCATGTGCACACATCTATATGTATAAGCATGTGTATACATGTGTATATGCACATGTATATAGACATGCATCCATATATGCATGTATACATATTGTCATAAATGTAGAATACAGCATTGTCTTTGCAGTATATGAATATATGTTTATAATACATGGTATATGAACATGTGTATATAAGCACATACTCCTATATATTCATGTACCATATAAATATTGTTGTTCAGTCATGTCTGACTCTTTGTGACTTCATTTTGGGGTTTCTTGGCAAACAATACTGAAATGGTTTATCATTTCCTTCTCCAGCTCATTTTACAGATAAGGAAACTAAGGCAAGTATGGTTAAGTGACTTGCCCAGGGTCATACAGCTAATCAATATCTGAGGCCAAATTTGAACTCAGAAAGATGGGTCTTCTTGACTTCAGGCCCAGCTCTCTATTAATTGTACTACCTAGCTTCCAGGGAGGATTTAGGAAATTACCTCTAAAAAGTGGTTTCTTTTCTAGCTTTATACTATGTTTTTCATCTGTGATTGCCATAGCCATATCATTCATTGTAGTATAATTTAGGTATTCAGAAAACAAAAACCTCAGGGAAGCAAAATGCTGGTATTTATATAAAAATGGATAGTTATCACAAAAGCAAATTACTACCAAGAAAATCTGCTTGTATGAATAGATCCCTGGATATATTATAGTTCAAGTTAAGTCCAGATGCAATTTATTCTTCTTAATATCTGTATAAACTTGAATAAGTCACTATTTAAAACTTGTTCAGAATAAATTATTAACTGTTTAACACAACAATTATCTGTCAGGCCTAAAAAAACTCCATTGTTTGACTAACAGTCTGATTTCTGAGTGAAATTAAATCTTTGAAACTATTCATTCTAATGCCTTTATAAAAAAATAATCATGAAATGAATTAGATCATTGTGTACAAGCCACCAATTAATACAATTGACATTTACTAGATTGACTTGGGAGTAGAGCATATTTGAGACATTATTCACAGCAGACCACAGTGATAATGGACAAAAATTACCTTATACAAAATCAAGTCTCATAATAAATTCCATAGACAATTAGACGATAGTTAAAAGTTTTATGGTACATAACAATAGCATAGGCTCAGTCCTATAGCAGTTAATAATCTATTTTCCCCAAAAAGTCAAAATTTCACAGCTTATTACTTTAGTTGTAATAGAAATTTTTAGGTTATATAAAATACATGAACACAAACTTTTCTTAATAAAGAAGAAAAAATAACTATTTTTTGGTCAGCAATTTTTTTTTAAATAGCATTAGGTGACTTGTCAGTTAACACAAGAATATTCAGAAGGCATTCGTTGATGATAGCATTAAATTTGTTCATAGTTGCAGTGGCATAGTTAAGGAACATTACTAATTAGTTTTCTACTGTAATCAATCAAGCAGTAAGTATTTATTAAATACTATATGCTAGGCCCTAAGGTACAAAGTTTAGGGTTAAAATAGTCTTTGCTGTCAAGGAGCTTACCATGTAGCTAGGAAAAGCAACATATAGCTATATAAAACATACATATATAATAGGCTATAAGGTAATTTTGAGGGAAATTTTCTATGCTTATGATTTTAAATCTACTACTTGAGATTGTGTCTTCCTAAGCAAAAATAGCATTTTAGATAAAAGACCTGAACATGTTTTGTCTGATTGTTGACCAGATAATAACTATTTTCTTAAGTAGAAATAATCAGTAGGAATGAAACAGAAAGCCACAAAACCTATTTTCCCTGTCAGAATATAGTGTTTCTTATTTTAATGAAAGTTCACTATTTGCAAAGTAAATACTTTCACTACCATTTAAATCCTTTTTTTTATATTGAAAGGATGTTGCTTTTATTTTTATTCTGTTTTCTTAAAATTATTAAACATTATATTTCACAAAGGTAAAGATAGAGCTAATATGTGGCTTTTGTGAATGGGACTTCTCTACCCTGGGAATTGCCATGGAGCTCTCTCTTAAAGAACTCCAGTAACATGGAATATACTACATCTCAAGATAAGCCCATTCTATTTGTGGATAATTCTTATTTCAGAGAAAAAATATTCCACATTAAATCACTACTGCACTTCTTTTACTAACAGTTGTATTGAATTTGTAGTGTTAGCCCAGGTTTTGTTAACTTTTATTATAACTCTTTTCAATCAAAAATTAAAAGTATTATTTATGAGATCTGTTTTTGAAAGCATTTATTAATTTAAGTCATTGCTTTTGCCCATCTCTGATGGTCTGAACTATATACCACTACCATACTGCCAGCAAACACTTTGGAAAACATTAATCTAGGGTACTATGTAGATTTCTGAATACATTCCTATATATAGATATGAAAAGTCAACAAGTTTCATTTGTCTGCTATGGCTGATGTTAAAATTAATTATCTGAAATTAAAGGAAACTGAGGACAAAATCATGAAACAGCCACAATTTAATTTGCAAAGCGAGCATTTGTGTATCAAATCAGGCCACCTAAATCTTCAGGTATCAGAAACTCCAAGTCTCTGTGATTTACAGAAGTGATTTTATTTTTACAGAAAAGAATTAAAAAATGATAGAAGATGGCAGCTGGTAAACAGGGACTAGAGTGAGCTCTGTTACTGAGTCCCTCCAAAAACCTATAAAAATGGCTCTGAACCAATTCTAGAATGGCAGAACCCACAGAACAGCAGAGGGAAGCAGGGCTCCAGCCCAGGACAGCCTGTATGGTCTCTGGGTGAGGTCTATTCCACACGGAGCTGGGAGCTGGGAGCTGGGAGATGGGAACGGAGTGGAGCAGAGCCCAGCCTGAGCGGTGTGGAAAAACTAAACTTGGATGGGGCCCCTAGCACCCTGAATATGTGAGCTGCAGCAGTTACCAGACCCCTCGACCCACAAACACCAAAGACTGCAGATGAGGTTAGTGGGAAAAGCTGCGAGAGTGGAAGGAGTTCACGGTTCAGCTTCCAACCCTGGGGGCAGCGGAGGTGGGGCAGCTACAGCTGTTGTTACTTCTGGCTCCAGGCCCACCTGGTGGGAGGAATTAAGTGGCAGATCAGAGCAGGGGTGCACAGCCTGCCGAAGATCTAAGCCCAGTTCGGGTTGGGGGTTCTTGGGGAAGGAGGAGTGCGGGTCTGACAGAGCTGGCACCTCCCCCCCAAACGTGGAACATAGAACTCGTTAGTCTACAAGCAGTCATACCCCACTGAAAAACTCAAGGGTCAAGTTAGTTGGCTGGGATTATGGCCAGGCAGCAAAAACGTGCCCAGATTCAGTCTCAGACTCTGCATTCTTCTTTGCTGACAAAGAAGACCAAAACATACAGACAGAAGAAATTAGTAAAGTCAAAGAGCCTACAACAGAAACCTCCAAGAAAAACAAGAACTGGTCCCAGGCCATGGAAGAGTTCAAAAATATTTGGAAAAGCAAGTTAGAGAAGTAGAGGAAAAATCGGGAAGAGAAATGAGAAGGATGCGAGAAAACCATGAAAAACAAGTCAATGACTTGCTAAAGGAGACCCAAAAAAATACTGAAAAATACACTGAAGAAAACAACACCTTAAAAAACAGATTAACTCAAATGGTAAAACAGCTCCAAAAAGCCAATGAGGAGAAGAATGCCTTGAAAGGCAGAATTAGCCAAATGGAAAAGGAGGTCCAAAAGACCACTGAAGAAAATACTACTTTAAAAATTAGATTGGAGCAAGTGGAAGCTAGTGACTTGATGAGAAATCAGGATATTATAAAACAGAACCAAAGGAATGAAAAATGGAAGACAAGAAGATGGCGGCTGGTAAGCACGGACTAGAGTGAGCTCCGTACCCGAGTCCCTCCAAAAACCTATAAAAATGGCTCTGAACCAATTCTAGAACGGCAGAACCCACAGAACAGCAGAGGGAAGCAGGGCTCCAGCCCAGGACAGCCCGGATGGTCTCTGGGTGAGCTCTATTCCACACGGAGCTGGGAGCTGGGAGCTGGGAACGGAGTGGAGCAGAGCCCAGCCTGAGTGACTTGGACCATCCAGACCAGAAGTGGGGCGGAGGGGGCCCTAGCGCCCTGATTCAGTGAGCTGCGGCAGTTACGAGACGTCTCAACCCACAAACACCAAAGACTGCTGAGAAGGTTAGTGGGAAAAGCTGCGGGAGTGGAAGGAGTTCGCGGCTCGGCTTCCAGCCATGGGGGCAGCTGAGGTCGGACAGCTACAGCTGCTACTGCTTCCGGCTCCAGGCCCACCTGGTGGGAGGAATTAAGTGGCAGAACAGAGCAGGGGTGCACAGCCTGCCGAAGATCTGAGCCCAGTTCGGGTTGGGGGTTCTTGGGGAAGGAGCAGTGCTGGTGCGGCAGAGCTGGCACCTCCCCCCCAAACATGGAACATAGAACTCTGTAGTCTACAAGCAGTCATACCCCACTGAAAAACTCAAAGGTCAAGTTAGTTGGCTGGGATTATGGCCAGGCAGCGAAAACGCACCCAGATTCAGTCTCAGACTCTGCATTCTTTCTTTGCTGACAAAGAAGACCAAAACATACAGACAGAAGAAATTAATAAAGTCAAAGAGCCTACAACAGAAACCTCCAAGAAAAACAGGAACTGGTCCCAGGCCATGGAAGAGCTCAAAAAAGATTTGGAAAAGCAAGTTAGAGAAGTAGAGGAAAAATTGGGAAGAGAAATGAGAAGGATGCGAGAAAACCATGAAAAACAAGTCAATGACTTGCTAAAGGAGACCCAAAAAAATACTGAAAAATACACTGAAGAAAACAACACCTTAAAAAACAGACTAACTCAAATGGCAAAAGAGCTCCAAAAAGCCAATGAGGAGAAGAATGCCTTGAAAGGCAGAATTAGCCAAATGGAAAAGGAGGTCCAAAAGACCACTGAAGAAAATACTACTTTAAAAATTAGATTGGAGCAAGTGGAAACTAGTGACTTTATGAGAAATCAGGATATTATAAAACAGAACCAAAGGAATGAAAAAATGGAAGACAATGTGAAATATCTCCTTGGAAAAACCACTGACCTGGAAAATAGATCCAGGAGAGATAATTTAAAAATTAGTGGACTACCTGAAAGCCATGATCAAAAAAAAGAGCCTAGATATCATCTTTCAAGAAATTATCAAGGAGAACTGCCCTGATAATCTAGAGCCACAGGGCAAAGTAGAAATTGAAAGAATCCATCGATCGCCTCCTCAAATAGATCCCAAAAAGAAATCTCCCAGGAATATTGTCGCCAAATTCCAGAGCTCCCAGATCAAAGAGAAAATACTGCAAGCAGCCAGAAAGAAACAATTTGAGTATTGTGGAAACCCAATCAGAATACCCAAGATCTGGCAGCTTCTACATTAAGATATCGAAGGGCTTGGAATACGATATACCGAAGGTCAATGGAGCTAGGATTAAAACCTAGAATCACCTACCCAGCAAAACTGAGTATCATGTTCCAAGGCAAAATATGGATTTTCAATAAAATAGAGGACTTTCAAGCTTTCTCAGTGAAAAGACCAGAACTGAATAGAAAATTTGACTTTCAAAGACAAGAATCAAGAGAAGCATGAAAAGGTAATCAAGAAATGGAAATTGCAAGGGACTTACTAAAGTTGACCTGTTTTGTTTACATTCCTACATGGAAAGATGATGTGTATGATTCATGAGACCTCAGTATTAGGGTAGTTGAAGGGAATATGTATATATATCTGTGTGTGTGTGTGTGTGTGTGTGTGTGTGTGTGTGTGTGTATATGTCTATGTATATATATATATATAAGTGAATGTGTATGTATGTATGTATGTATATATGTATGTATGTGTATGTATGTGTATATGTATGTATATGTATATGTATGTATATATGTGTGTGTATATATATGTATATATATATATATATATATATATATATATATATATATATATGTAAAAGAGAGCGAGCAGACACAGGGTGAGTGAAGAGAAAGGGAAGATATCTAAAAAAAATAAAATGAAATTAAGGGAGGAGAGAGCAACATACTGAGAGAGGGAGATAGGGAGAGATAGAATGGGGTGGATTATCTCGCATAAAGGTGGCAAGAGGAAGCAGTTCTATGGGAGGAGGGGAGAGAGCAGGTGAGGGGGGAATGAGTGAACCTTGCTCTCATCAGATTTGGCCTGAGAGGGAATACCATACATACTCAGTTGGGTATCTTACCCCACAGGAAAGAAGAGGGAGGAAGATAAATAAAAAATAAAAGGGGGGGGGGATGATGGAGGGGAGGGCAGATGGGCATGAAGGTAATCAAAACAAACACTTTGGAAGGGGGACAGGGTCAAGGGAGAAAATTCAATAAAGCGGGATGGGTTGAAAAGGAGCAAAATGTAGTTAGCCTTTCACAACATGAGTATTGTGGAAGGGTTATACATAATGATACATGTGTGCCCTAGGTTGAATTGCTCGACTTCTTAGGCAGGGTGGGTGGGAAGGGAAGAGGGGAGAGAATTTGGAACTTAAAGTTTTAAAATCAGATGTTCAAAAAAAAAGTTATTGCATGCAACTAAAAAATAAGATACACAGGCTGTGGGGCGTAGAAATTTATCTTGCCCTACAAGAAAGGAAGGGAAAGGGGGATGAGAGGGGAGAAGGGTGATAGAGGGGAGGGCTGACTGGGGAACAGGGCAACCAGAATATACCCCATCTTGGAGTGGGGGGAGGGTAGAAATGGAGAGAAAATTTGTAATTCAAACTATTGTGAAAATCAACGCTGAAAACCAAATATGTTAAAAAAATAAATTTAAATTAATGCTAAAAAAAATGACAGAAACTTGTTTTGAACATAATTCAGTTGGGCAAGGCAGGTAACCTAACTAGTTAGGTTCTACCAGGCCTTCTTAATTCTATCCCAGATATCCTTGCCTTTGTAACCATAAAACACACTGTGAAAGCAGATCTTGTGGTCATTAGCAGTCATACCCCTCCCCACCACCATCTTTCTTAGAGGACTCCATTTTTCAACTTGGACACTAACTCAAGACAAAAGGGATCTTATCCCTTAAGATTGAAAAGAAGAACTTGACCTCTGGTTAACCTTTGTCCCGCTGCCAGAAAGGGAACGTTAGCCTCTGGTAAAATCCACTTTCTTCTAGAAAAGGGAACTTCACCATTAAAAAATTCTATTATTATTATTATTGTTATTATTGTCATTATTATTATTATTATTATTATTATTTTATTCCTCTAAATTATATGCTATTAAAAGGTTAAGTCTTAAAAATCTATCAATTCACTAAATCTATAGATAACCTAGACTTAAGAGACTATCTATATTAGTCTGGCTTAGCTGTTAGGGTTAGCTTTTCCTAAAGAAAGGAGTTTAATCCTATAACCAAACTGAAAACATATCAAAAGAATCAATACTAATTGATTTCCCTTTCACCGGGTACTGTGCTAAGCAATGGGTTTATGTATTTACATTTGGGATTGCATATGTGTGACATGCATGAATGTATTTGCCCACTGTCTTACAAATCTAATCAGGAGTTTTTAATTAAAAATGAACTCTTAATTAGATTTCCAAAACTCAAGCAAATATATTCTTACTCACCTCTGTTATTGTCCCTCAAGCCCATGCTCAAAACAAGAGCTATTATATTGTGTCACTTGTGAGTGTGGTGCTTGGATCTGTAGCTCAGAAGAAGCCTTTCAAAACACGCAACAACCTCCACCACTGACAATTTTGCTGTTTTGAAGCACTTGAAGATGACCTCTGCTGAAGCCCACTTCCAAAATTTCCTCTTCCTTATTTCCATTTCAGTCCTACCACTTAGCTTTAATTTTCTCTTCTCCTTCCTCTTGGTAATATTACCTAACATATTTTCCTACATTGTGGTTAGTGGCTCTGAGGCCTGTAGATTGGCCTGGCCATTTAAGGTGGGTCAGATAGACTGCTTGGCTTCTGGTCTCTAGAAGTAGAAAGGGAATGGATAAGGGGAAAATGGTATCTGAAATTTACCAGAGATCTTCTAGCCTGAAAAGAATTTTTTTGCCTCAGTAGACAAAACACTGTTTTTGTAACTCAATTCAAAGGTGAGTACACCTAAGAGTCTTTCAAAACACAATTTACATTATTTTTTATTTCTTGTGAAAAAGAATTTCCATTGGATTTCATGGTCTACCACTCCCTAGGCATTTTCATCAATTAAGAATAATAAGCTTTCCTTAGACTTAGCTCAGAATACTATTTGATTAAAAGCCTGTAAATCTTTTATTCTAAAACCTACTCCAGAAATGCAAATCCCATTCTGAGACACCATTCTTTTAGCCTACTGTTCATTTTCAAATAAGCTTTTATTTCCTACATGGGCATCTTCAGAGGACACTCTGTAATACTATAGTTTTGATTTTCTTTTCTAATATGTCATAATCATTGATAGTCTTTGCAAATCATTTCAGTCAGTATCATTTGTGTGTATATAAATTGCTATTAGTATGCTTAGTTATCAGTTTTGATAAATCTTGGGCCATTCTCTATAAGATTTTAGAGATAAGCCTTAGGACAAGCAATCTTTCCATTGTTTTCATAAAGTCAAAAAATAACATCTTCAGTTCCTAAGAGAAGTGAGTAACCAATCAGTAATAACCTTATTTTCTTCCTCTGACCCTTAACTGGTTTATCTATCACATGACGTTACCTATGAATCTATTTTGCCATTGCTTACAAGATACACAGCTGTCTTCTTCTCAGCATATTTACTTCCCTCTTACAGAAAAAAACCTTAGATGTGTGTATGTGCATGTATGTCTGTGTGTATCTGGGTGTGTATGTGTGTGAGCTCCTACAAATTACACCAAGTCATCTTTCTCCTTTTTCTTGCCTTTATGATACTCTTCCACACTCTAAAATCTTTATGCAAGACAGGTTTCCTCTCAATATTTTCAGATCTAGGTTTTTGGCTTTTGTTGTTTTTTTTTTCCTCTAATTCAAGCGCCCAGTATATCGAGGGCTATACCTAGTCATTTAGAAATTTTTTCTCACAACTGGATTTTGATGACTGTGGACCAGAGAGTGAGGCTGTTGACTTTGCACATATATGCCTTACTTAAATCCAGTTCATGTGCTAGTCAAGACATCACCCTACTAATGTCCTTGGTCCTCTTCAAAGGATGAAAGAAGAACAACAAAAATGGTGAGGAAATGGAATTTGAGTCATGCCTTCAATAATGGGCAAAATATTTTAGAAATGGGATTCTTGGTGAGGACAAGAGCAGGAATAAAAGCAGTACAGAGCAAAATGTATGTATGGAATGGTGATATATGTTTGGTTAGAAGTTAATGTTCTTAAAGGAGAAGAGTAGAAAAAAAACTAGGAAGGTATTTTCAAATAATTTTGAATGCAATGAAATTTGGGACTTGTAGAAACTGGGGAATATTTAAAGGTTTGTGAGTAGGAAAATTACATTAAAAATATGCTTCATTCAGAAAATTGGGAGAAAATCTTTAAAACCATTGTCTCTGGTAAAGGCCTCATATCTAAAATATATAGGGAACTGAGCCAAATTTATAAGAATAAAAGTCATTCCCCAATTGAGAAATGGTCAAAGAATATGAAAAAGGCAGTTTTCAGAGGAAGAAATTAAAAATATCCATAGGCATCTGAAAAAATGTTCTAAATCATTATTAATCAGACAAATGCAAATCAAAACAACTCTTAGGTACCACATCTCTCCTGTCAGATTGGCTAACATGACAAAACAGGAAAATGATAAATGCTGGAGAGGATGTGGGAAAATTGGAACATTAATACATTGTTCGTGGAGTTGTGAACAGACCCAGCCATTTTGGACAGCAATTTGGAACTATTCCCAAAGGGCTATAAAAATGTGCATGTCCTTTCACACAGCAGTACCACTCCTAGGGCAATATCCCAAAGTGATCACACAAGTGGGAAAAGGACCTGTATGTACAAAAATATTTATAGCTGCTCTTTTTGTGGTGACAAAAAAGTGGAAATCAAGGGGATACCCATCAATTGGGGAATGGCTGAACAAGTTATGGTATATGAATGTAATGAAATACTATTGTGCCATAAGAAATGGGGAAGATACAGACTTCATAACAACCTGGAAAAACCTACATGATCTGATGCTGAGTAAAAGGAGCGGAACCAGGAGAACATTATACACGACCACAGACATATTGATTCTGTGATGACTAACTTTGATAGACTTGGCTCTCCTCAGCAATACGAGGCTCAAAGACAGCTCCAAAGGACTCATGATGGAAAAAGCTAGACACATCCAGAGAAAGAACTGTGGAGTCTGAATGCAGATTGAGGCAAAGTATTTGCTCTCTTTTTTTTCCTCTTTGTTTTTGGTTTTCTTTCTTCTCTCCTATGATTCCTCCCATTGGTCATAATTCTTCTTTGCAACCTGACTATTGTGTAAATAACTTTAATGTGAAGGTCTATGTAAAATCTGTAGCAGACTGCAAGCCACCTTAGTGGGGAGGGGGAGGAGAGAGGGGAGGGAAGGGAAGAAAATTCGAAACTGAAGAACATGTAAAACTAAGTGTTGTAAACTAAAAATAAAAAAATCTAAATGTCAAAAAAAAAGTAGCATAGCAATAAAAAAATGTGCTTCATGAAGATCGATGGTGCACTGATCAGGAAATGAAGGAGAATAGACTATAGTTAGGAAAGGAAGTTAAGAAGTTTTTGAAATATTCCAGAAATAAGTTTATATTTTTATAAATAGTTTAAAATAAGTTTAATTTTTAAGATTTCATTCTGCTGGTTGTGTGATAGTAGAAAAGAAGTGGGGCAGTTATATGATATTTAATATTTTTTTACATTTTTATGTAAATTTTTATGTCCAGTTTATAAACATGTATTTATTTGATCATCATAATTAATCGATGACATAAATACTATGAGAACTACTCTTGTTTTTGTAGGTAAGGAAATTCATTGTCTTATTGTAACTACCTCATGACCACATAGACTGCTAATTATGTATCAATGTTGATCCTCAAATTCACCTATGTTGATTTCTAATTCAGTATATATTCCACTATGCTATGTCACTTCCAGAGATGGTGGCTCAGATACCTTCAGGCACTAAGATATTTTGATAGAAGTTATGTTTAATAAAATCATGTTATAATTTTAGAAATTATTTTTAATAAAATCAGAAGTTATGTTTAATAAAATCATTTGATATGAAGTTAAGTTTAATCAAAACTGAAAAAGTGATATAAATATGAATGTTTCTGGGGGGAAAGAGTAGAAGAATTCAAATGCCAGTAAAATTGGCCATGGTTTTGGCAAAACAAAAAAAAAATGACAATTTATTTGAGGCAATGTAAATGTAATGAAAAAAGCAACTAAAAGAACTAATATTAAGAAAATTTTCCACAAAGATAAACTAAAATTTTAATGATCATGTGCTGTGATATTGTTTTTTATATGTTATGTTTCTGAGTTTCATGACCTATAGTTCCATTTTTTCTTATAAGCATCAATTGTTTATTCCCAATGTATTTGTAAACTTATGCTTTCTCTCTTAGAATCTTTTGTTAAGGTGCCTTAATCATTAACTCATGATTTTGAATATTAATGCTAATTTGATAGCAATGTTGTCAATATGCTAAACTGTATAATTCTCTGAGAAAGAATATTACAAGCTGATTTAAATATTAAAGAATATGAGTAAAAAGAGAAAAAATGTTATAAATATTTTGTAAATCAAATGAATTTTTACAATCATTTTGATAATTAAGTGCTTTCATTTGCATTCCTAGGTAGAAAGCATTGTAAACACAGAAAAAATTAAAAATGAGAGAAGGTAGTGATATATTTTTTTCTAATATTCTTCCTACTGTATTTGGGAAAAGGTGACAAAATTACTGGTAAAATGAAAAAGATAGCATGTCTCATATTGCGTTTTGAAGTTGATGCACAGCCTTAGGTAAATCAGAAAAAATAATTTTAATGTAGTTGGTTCACACACATATATGCATATGTATGTATGAATGTGTGCATATGCACACACATATACATCTATATATATATATATATAGATGTATATGCACATATATCACATATGTTTCTCCTATTATTTTGGGAATGGTAGGTGGTTATAAGATGGAGCTGACTTTGCAAGATATTATTAAAAATAGCCAAATATGTAGTTCCTCTGCCTTTCCTTCCCCTCCTTTTCCTTTTTCTCCCCTTCTCTCTACTCCATCATTTTCTCTCTTTTCCCTTTCCACTCATGTTTTCTAGCACCTGACCTTACTTTACTATATCACTTTTTTTTTAAAAAAATGAACATCAATACTGTGATCTTACATGCAGCTGAAACACAAATTTTTGTTATGTAATTAAGTTTGAAATAATTCATGAATAGAAAGGTATTATAATGCAAATGAATAGAAAGACTGAGACCAAAGATTTTCTTTTTGTTAATATTTTTAAAAGGCAGGAGATGGTTGAATTGAAAAACAATACTGTCTATCTCAGGGAATTATGTCTTTACTTTTCTAAAAACTGAAAAAGTGAAGTAAATATGGACATTTCTGGGGTAAAAGAGAAGAAGAATTCAAATGTCAAGTAAATATGCAGCAGCCATGTTTTTGTGTACTCAGACTTAAGTATAATGCTTACAACTGAGGTATATACCAAGTTATAATTTCTTAGATCTATTGATTGGTAGAGCTTGAAAAGATTTTCTTCTTTGAGTATTTCTAATATCAGAAAAAAGAGATTAAAAATATATTTGTAAATCAGAATGAGCTACAGTACATTAAAAATGTGATTCCTTAGGAATTAACATCAGTGACTACATACGTATTCTAGGCTTTTTTAACTTCTTTAATAATTTGTTAAAGATATTCACAATTTATTGTCAAAAGTTTTTATTTTATTAAGTAATTTTTTTCTTAAAGGATTTATTATGAGAAGCACTTTCTGGGTAGATTATGTTACTTTTAATATCAATTCTTTAAATAAAACCTTTCCATTACTTTGTCAAAAGTATTTTTATTACTCATTCTTTCAAAGTATGGTTTACCTTTTTTCAATTTCTCTGAGAGATATGAAATTAAATATGATACATTCTGTTCCCTCAAGAAGTTAACAATGTAGTATGGTGGAGCAAATGTCCCAATAGTTTAGAAATAAATTGTATACTGAAACTAAATAAAATGTTGAACTTTTAAAAAAATCTGGCACAACTCTACTAACAGCACAATCATGATTATTTGCATCTCATCACATCCCAACATGATTCTTATCTCTGATATGTCTTTTCATTGCAAAAGTTTTTTTTTTTAGTCTATGTTCCATGGAGATTACAAATAAATGTTATAGTAATAGAGATTAAAATATTATGCACTTTTAAAGGATCATGTACCTGATTGTAGACAGTCTTTTGCATAATGCTAATGTTCCAGTTACTGTTTAAGTAATTTGTTGATGTTTTCAGTGTATTTTGAAGTCTATATTTTTAGCATGAAGTATTTTTTAAATTGTGTTAGTTCATAAAAGATAGTGAGCTTCTGATGCAATGTTCTAATCACAAACTCAAGTGTTGCTTGGTAATTAAGTGCTAAATTTTTACCACCCATGGTCTTGTGTTGTGCAATATTTAATGTTCTCTCAAATATTGTAATGTTTCTAAAACTAATTACTATATCCAGCTTCTTTAAGAATAAAACTTCCATAATTTCTAATATCAAAGTCCTTTTTCTGTAATAAATCTTTAAATTTTCATAATCTGTAATCTTCAACCATGCATTTGTCATATTATTTTTCATGTATAGTGCATTGATAACACATCAAAGGAATACATTTTAAATATATTCTTGATTATTACCCATTTCCTGGACTCTGTTCAGAGATAATCAACAGTCAGTTATATTTCATAAATCCAATATTGTGTATCTCTTAAAATCTTTGATTTCTACTTGGTGTGTATGTGTTACAGTAACTAAGGTGTGACTTTTTTAATGTTTTCTTTTTAAGAGCACTTATTTAATCAGGAGCCTTTGATGAGCCTGGCCTTTGTTTCTTTGATTAAATTGGGAGTCTTTAATGACCTGCTTGCCTCAAGGGAAAGCCTAGTTTACATGGATTTGAGTCATATGTTTGTGATGCCAGAAGATTTTAGGACACTTGGGTTTGAGTCTCATGTTGTGATACCCTTTGACTCTGAATAGAGTATAGAAACTCAGAGGCTGGCGGTTTTCCTTTGGGGCTGTCACTCACTGGAAGAATGGTGTGTGACTCTGGGCAAGTTGTTGTAACACCACCCCAGGTTGCTAACCTAGACCCACTGGTTGTTCTCTGGTAACTGAATTGTTATTTGGTCTGTTTATATTGTCTCTGTAATTTATTTGTATTTGCTCTGAAGTTCGGGTACTGGCTTTTCCTCTTGAACCAAGCGAATAATATATGAATTTGTGATTAAAGTGAGATTGTTAACCCCTTAAAATTACTTTCTTTAGTAAAGCAGATCAAAGAGCCTGTGCTACCATCCCTCTGTGTGCTGGTTGTTGTGGGTCTTACACCTCAACAGCTGCTGCTAACTGAATTGTTGTTTGTGTATATTTGAGTGTGTGTATTTTTTTCTCTTATTTCTTGAACGATTTATCATGTGCTCTGGCAAATAAGTTTCAATTCTCATCCTCTTTCTTTGCAAGAGAGTTTTTATCTTTTTGTTGCTGCTTTAGTTTGATAGGCACAGAATTCCATGAATATTATATAGGTTTTTGTTGGGATGCTTTCCCAATTGTTTATTATCCACTTTACAATTTCAAAATTATACATTCAAATGGATAATAGAAAAGTGAAAATTGATTTAAACATGTTCTCCCTACTTTACTTTGATTTCAAGATGTAAATATCCTTCAAAACAGCTATTTGATAGCATTATACTTCACATATCATACCTAGAAGGAATCAAAATATTTATATGTATTGCTTTCACCCATATGTGCAACTTGACCTGCAGTTTCAAGCTTCAAATCTCCAGTGTCTCTCTCTCCATACACTAAAGTTTTTATATTTATTGAGAACAAATTGAGAAAAATGACATTTTAAAGTCATTAGAGAAATATTGTATGTGATGAAAGTGCTGTTTAATGTGTTTTTCAGTGGAGCTATATAATTTTATATTTTGTACATGAAGTGATGAGTAAAATAGTTTGGTTTGAATTCCTCTTTAACATAGGAGCCACAGTTAATTCTATTTAGAGGCAATGATAACAGTTGTGAGGCTGTGTAGAAACGTAAGAAGCTTAAACCATTTCCATGAAAAATACAGCATTTTATTATCATATTTTCTTGACATTATTCACAAGCATTGGCAGTATACTTTAAATAGTGAAGACTTTTTTTCAATATGGTGATAAAAAGTCCAGTGTTTTGATTACTCATGGCTTTATTTTATATATTTGCAGTACCTAAATATCATGTATATGGAAAAGAATATGAATTTGAACTGTTTGATCCAAGGCCAGTGTAAAGGCAAACAAAGTGAAACTTTTTTGTTGTCTTTTGTTTTGGAGTGCTTCTCAGCACTAAGGCAATCAAGAGCCTTTGACTAAATGTGTGTGTGCATGTGTGTGTGTGTGTGTGTGTGTGTGTGTGTGTGTGTGTGTGTGTGTATCAATTTCGTTTGGGGCTCTCACTCACTGGAAGAGTGCTGTATGATTTGAAAAGCTGAGACTTGGTGTTGGCACTGAAGCTCCCCAGCTTTGAAAACATAGATGTTGCTACCTCTCTCTCTGGAAACTATGTAATTCTTTTGTCAGACAGTTAGAGGCCTGTCTATTGATCTCTGCGTGTTATTTGCTTGGTTTATGTAATGTGTTTTTGTGATTTATGTTTATATTTGCTCTGAAGTTCAGAGTGCTGACTTCCCCCCCTAAGCGAATGGTATATGTATATTTAATTAAAGTAAGATTATTAAACCCTTAAAGTTGCTTTTCTTAGAAAAGCAAATCAAAGATGCTGTGCTAGCAGCCTTCCTGTATGCTGGTGTTGTTGGTCTTTTACCTCCACAGCAGATACTAGCAACATTGTTGCTACAGCCTGTCACATAAGACTGTGCACCTTAGTTTTCCCATGTATAAAATACTTTTGTGAACTTACACTTAATGTAATAAGATTTAAAAGTCTTGGAAAACAATTTATTTAGTCTGATCATGTAATTTTTCAAGAAGGAAATCAATGAAATTAAGAAATTAAGTGACATACCAATGTTTATATGAGTAGTGAGAAGCAGAGCTGTATAGAAACTTAGTATTTTGACTCCAAATGTGCTATTCAACATGGCCTATTCTACTGTACCTATATGACATTTGTGAGAATCAAATGACCCCATCTGCTCTATCATCTTGTCAATTAAATCATTTCTTTTCTCTATCTAATTTTCAATCTCTCCTTGTCCCTTTACTACTTTTCATAAGAATGACAAGATTTTCCCCACTTTAAAAATCCTTCACTTGTTTCTACGAATCATTTAAGCTTATATTTCTTTTGGTGTTCTATCCTCCATATAATGCCTCCTAATATGAGTGTATCCTAAGCCAAAGGCTAGGCCCTCTTCTCTATATATTCTGTCACATGGTTGTTTCATTAGTATCAATAAGCTTTATAACCTGTACAAGTCATCATCAAATATATTTGCTTTTACCTTCATACCATTTCTTGCATATGTTCTTCCTCTTTACACTATCATACTAGTTTATTATCCCAACATATCTTGCCTAGACCATTGTAATAACTTCCAAATTGGCTCACCAATGATTCCAACCCATCCTCTATACAAATGCAAAGCAATTTTCCAGACATAAGATACACACACACACATACACAAATAGCCATATGGTTACTTACATGTGCATATATGTATGTATATATATACACATACAAATGGATATGTGTATGTATTTGAAAGTGAGGTCTTTTAGAGTGTATACTTTATTTTTTTTAAACTCTCAGCATTTAACATAATCCTTGGTAATTTACGGGCATCTAAGTTGTTCAGTGCATAGAACATGGGGCCTGGAGTCAGGAAGAACTGAGTTCAAATCTGGTCACCATTATTTACAAGTTGTTTGACCCTAGGCAAATAACTAAACCTCTGTTTGCCTCACTTTCCTCATATATAAAATAGGGATAATAACATCTACCCCACAGGGTTGCTTTGAGGATCAAATGAGACAATATTTATAAAGCACTTAATACAGTTTTTGGCACATAGTGGATGGTACATAAATATTTTTTCTCCCCCAATTCTCCCATATCACCACTAGATGAATACTAATGACTAATAAATGTTTATTAAATAAGATAATATGCAAAATGCTTCATTAACATGAAAGTACTATATAAATATATAATTATTATTGCTGTAATTTTTCTAATTATTTCATTCCTTTTTTTTTTCTTTTCAAAATGAAGAAAATATCTTGTAAACTTTTTTAGTTATATATAGGTGAATAGCTAAGTGTCACAGTAGATAGAGTGCCAGGCCTGTAGTCAAGAGGACCTGAGTTCAAATCAGGCTTTAGATACTTACTATCTGTGTGACTCTGGGTAATTCATTTGACCTGTTTGCCTCAGTTCCTCATCTGTAAAATGAACTGGCAAAGAAAATGGCAAACCACTTCAGTATCTTACCCCCCCAAAAAAATTCCCTGAATGTGATCATGGAAAGATATGACTGAAGGAAAAAAAAATAACTAACAAACAAAAAATGGATGAATAATAAAAGTAATAATAACATCATGATTATTATATTCCATTATTTCTGCAACTGACTAATTAAGGACAATTAACATATCCAAAATGTTTAATTTGCTTTCGCTAAGATTCATAATTTTGCATTTTTAGGTTACATACATGTAACCTTATTGTTGCTACATAAGATTGTCCATTGCATAATATTTAAATTGAGGATTTTACTTGAAAAGTTTTGACTCTTCTTATGTCTCTTACCTTTCTTTTCCCCTAGACCCTAAGGGGTTGCTAGTAGCTATATTATATAATAGAAATTATCCCTATCTTTGATATATTTAATGTCAATAGCTATATAATATCCAAAACAAACCTCAGCTTTTAAGAATTACTGCTTCATGGTAAAAGTATAAAGATTTCGTTGTGCTTTGTTCTGTTTTCAAAGGCATTTGTCTTTAGTGACATGATTTCAATCCTTGCTTAGAAGGACCTTCTTAAGGCAATCTATATTTCTAAGTCATTTTTGTAAATTATCAAAAAATTAATTAATTAGCAAGTTTTTCCAATGTTATTAACTAGCCACATGCCTTTTTATAATAAACACTTTAACACTACTTACTTTTTGAGTAGTGTGAACAAAACTGTTTTCAGGGATTTAGAAATGGAAAATTTACATTGAGTCTGAATTTATTCC
The DNA here is from genome assembly GCF_011100635.1 of Trichosurus vulpecula. Taxonomy (NCBI): domain Eukaryota; kingdom Metazoa; phylum Chordata; class Mammalia; order Diprotodontia; family Phalangeridae; genus Trichosurus; species Trichosurus vulpecula. Next base: position 318,251,121 of record NC_050573.1, on the reverse strand, counting down.
TGTGAGAATTCTTTGTCTCCTCTTTGTCTTTGCTAAAGAATGATTTGAACCCAGGAGCCTTCTGATAACATTTATATTAATGGAAAAAGATGCTGCAGTTTTCACCCATTTCAATCTGCCGGCAAATGTAAAAAACCTGTCTGTCAGAAACTCAGGAGGGAGACTTCCTTTTGTTCTGAAAAATCTAACAGTCTTGACAGTTTTACTTCTACTGTATCTACAGAAGTTTCCAGCATATCTGAATTTCAAAAAAAAATGGGCAGCATTCTACTGTATTTCAAGATGTGATTCCCACAGATGTCAAAAGTACATTTCTCTAATTTTACCTTCATTATAGAATGCCTTCAGGCTCAACCTCCCTAGTCTTTCCTGTGAACCACTTCGTCTGCATTGTGAGCTTCTAAGGAAGATGTACTAGCAATCAGTAAATAACTGCAAAGAGGCTGTTGATTAGTATTGAATAAACTAAAGCGATTTCTATACATTGAAAACTAAAAATGGATTGCAGCGATCATTTACCTTATGTTTTACAAATGACATTTTAAAATCTGAAGACCCCATTAATCAATGATTTATTGTATACTTTACAAAGATTCTAATGTAGCTGTTTCACTAAATAGGAGAGCAGTGTATCTAATGAGTCCCTTTTGAGGAAATTAAATTAAATCAATATTCGTCAACAGAAGCTACTGGATAGAGCAGGTAAGCATAGAATCATAACAAAAAAAGAGAGAGAATACACAAAAGAAGAGGATATTTACTGTCTCCATAACTGATTACCAAGTGCCTAAAAAAGAGTAGCATTTCAGAAATGAGGAATAAGGAAGCTAAGGATGTTCTAGGCAGCCAGAAAATTTTGGATTGGCACTTCTGGGGCATATCCTATGGTTTCATGAATCCTAAAAGACATAAACTACTCATTTCAATGTGAGGCTGAAAAAGTTTGAAAATATCTCCAATATGTTACGTGCAAACACAGACAAGCACATCATGGTCTGCTTTTTTTAGAAGGATCACAACATGTGAAGTCAAATGAGCAGTAGATCCACAGAAAATCTAACAAAATGGAACATGACGCCCTGCATAAGGTAAAGACTCTGGTTTGGGGAAATGGGTGGTCTGTTTTACAATTATTTTTGACTCAGGTAAAATTTGAAAATTCATAGCTGTAAAAAGGGGCTTGCATTCTAATTTTTGTACTTCTATTCATTTTAACAATTGTAATTAAAGTTTTGTTACAGAATTCCTCAGTTGTTTGAAAATGAGCTGTTTTCCTGCTTCTGTTTACCAATGTCGTCCTCTCCATCCTAACAATTCACTCACCTAACAATTATTTTCTCATATTTTCTCCTTGCTCTTGCTGACATTACAAATAGATGAGACAAAGCAGGTATGATTTCTTCTGCCATAATACGACACAATTCAATTAGGTGAACATTTATTAAGCTTCTACTACATACAAGGCACTACATTTGGTAGTACTTATACAAAGACAATACTAACTGTTTTTTTCTTGTTTTACAAAGCAAACTGACCTCAAGAAGCTTATATTCTCTATGGTAAATGTGACATTTAGACAGATTAGTAAACATAATATTTCTTAATCAACTTTGATAAGTGGATAGGTCAGGATAGGCTAGTTAAAGATGGTTACCTAAGCTGAATCATGAAAGGATCCAAGTATGTTCAGGCCTTGCTTGCGTGTCTTTCCCTGTCATCTTCCCCTCTACTTTCTGCTACTGGTTCACAATGACAATAGAAGCTAAGATAAATGCAATGGTCCACCTAACAAAAAATTTAGTAAATATTTTTCAGGGCAAGCTTTGTTGTATTCAAGCTTAGGATTTATTCTTTAAATTTCATAACTAATTGAATAATACATGTCAATGTTTATGATCATTTCTTAGCAACAAAGATTTTGAACCTGACCTATTGTTAGATGACTCTGAGTTTTAGGGGAATATAAACATGCCAAAATAACATAATGAAAAATTACTATAATTCTTAATGTAGTACAGTAGTCATTATCTTTTTAATCAAAAGAAGTTTAAACTGAAAGTGGAAAGAAATGGAGAAATACACACACATGAATGCTTTCAAATATATTAACAAAATGACATGAAATGAAATTATTAACAATCAAAGAAGACAATATCCAAGAAAAGGGGAAAGAAATTAAATTCCTGGACTTTAGTAGAATTTAACTCATTGTTCAGAGTATAGACAATAAATAAAAAGAACTAAAGGTCTTCACTTATTGAACAAGTGTTTAAAGTGCCTAGTAGATGCAAGACACTATGGTAAGTGCTGGGGAAGGAGCTTGTATTTTATTAGATGAGATATAATACATAGCTGATAAGTATAAAATGAGAGAAAAAAACCTAAATGGTTACTTGTCAGAGATGTTGATAGATTTCTGAACAATATAAATCAGCAATTCAATTAATGCGTATTTATTAAGAGGTAAGCATTGTTTTGTGCATTGTTTTACTAGTTAAGACTCAAAGCAAAGAAGAAAAGAAAAGGTCTCTTACCTCAAGGCAATTAAATTCTAATTTGTGAAACAGTATGTGAATAATTATGTGTAGACAAAATATATACAGAGTTGATGAAGGTAATCAGAAGCAAGTCCTGAACAATAAGCTGTAAAACTAGACATTTTCTCTAATCCCCATGGCCACTGAAACTTTGCAGAAAAAGAAATTATGCATTGAAAATAAAGCAATTTCAGCTGTTTTGTGCTATAAGAAATCCAGAATCCAAAAGAAGGTTAAAAAACTGACACTCACTGACCCTGAGCTCACTGAGCATCCTTGCTTCACCTCCCATGTTATAAAAAGTGAGATGAAACTAGTAGGCATATGACATAACATAGGCTTACAGCAAACCCTCTCCTATGCCTTGGGCACCTCTCTTCCTTTCTAGTGTTATGGAGACCACAATTCTAGGCTACGGAAGCATCTTTAGTCTTAGAGAGTCAATTTTGCTTCTTCAGGATCAAAATCCTGCTGGTGACCACAACCAGGTAACACCAATGCTGCAATGCTCTGAACTGTTCATAGCAGGGAAGGCAGATTCCATTGGTTCTGGGAAAAGCAGGGTTTGAACTGGTAGTACTGGGCCAAAGAGGAACAGACAGAGTAGAACAAGTCACAAAGATAAGAAACTATATTTGAAGAAAGCTGTGTAGTATTCCACCAAGCCTGAAGGAAAGCACAGCATCTTCCTTGGACAAGTTTTGACCACCCAAAATTTATTTGGAGCAGAGACTGATAATGAGAGGAGAGGGAGTCAGAAGTGAGCAATAAGAAAATAAGAGAGAAAAAGAGACTGAAAACACCAAAGATTCCAGGAAGGGGAAATGTCAAAGATTTTGAATATAAACAGATAAATCAGTGGGGGAAAACAGAAACAAAAGAAGAAAATGTGGCCCTCAAATCTGGTAAATGAGTTCATGTATCTATGAATAAATGTTGAAAGATGAATGAAAATGATCCAAAACTTGATGGAATAGTGGATTCTATGGAATTTGAGAATATAGAATCAAAATATACTGTTCTCATGAGGTTTAAAAAAGAAATGAGAAGTATGAGAGCAGAGATTTTGTTCTCCAAAGCAAAAACTATAAGTAGAATAGAACTTGAATCTGCAGCGGAAAGCCTCACCAAAGAAACAAAAGACAGAAGAATAATAGACTGGGAATGAAAATACGCAAATACACCAAAGCAAAAGACATCCTAGAAGAAGAAACAAAACAAAAAAGAAAGTTAACTGAAAATATGCTCATTGTGCAAGCAGAACATATGGATCTTGAAGAAAAGACATATCGAGACAACGTAAGGATGAGAGATCTCCCAGAATAACATAACACAACAAAAATACCTTAACATCATAATCAAAGGAACAATAGAATACTCCAGAACATCTCAAAACAAAAAATGAATTGCAATTAGAAGAATTTGCACTCCATCTCCAGAAAAAAAAATAAAACCTAAGGCTGCAAAGTCTAAGAAACATCATAGTTAGAATTAACAACTCAGTTCAGGTTGCCAAAGGACAATTCGACTATTCATGTCCTTTGATTCAGCAATAACACTACTATATCTGGATCCCAAAGAGATTAAAAAAAAAACAGAAAAGGACCAATTTGTAAAAAAAAAATCATAGTAGCTCTTTTTGTGTTGGCAAATAATTGGAAGTTGAGAGTATTCTCATCAACTGAGGAATAACTGAACAAGTTGTGGCATATGAATGTAATAGAATACTATCATGGTATAAGAAATGATCAGTAGGAAAATTTTTGAAAAACTTGGAAAGTCTTACAAGAACTTATTCAGAATGAAGTGAGCAGAACCAGGAGGATATTGTACACAATAACAGCAACATTGTATGAAGATCAACTAAGAATGACTTAGCTATTTTCAGCAATACAATGATCCAAGACAGTCCCAAAGGAACCATGAACAATGTTATCCATTCACAGAAAAAGAACTGATGGAGTCTGAAAGCAGATTAAAATATGCTATTTTCACTTTCTTTATTTTTTTACGTTTTCTTTTTCCTTTTGCTCTGTTTCTTCTTTAAAAATATGATTATTATGGAAATATGTTTTACATTATTGCATATATATAAAACCCATATCAACCTGCTTGTCATCATATGGAGGAATGAAAAAGGGAGGGACAAAACTTGGTATTCAAAAATTTCTGAAAATGAATGTAAATGTTTTTATAGGGAATTGGGAAAAGCAAAATAATATTTAAAAATATATATTCCATAAGCCATCAAGAGAAAGCTCTTTATACAAAAAAAAGGTTTTTCAAATACTAGAAGATTATGCCATGCCCATTAGAAAAATAAAGAGGGGATGGAATAATGTGCTCTGAGGAACACTGAAGCTTAGGATACAGCCCAATATGACCTATCCTGCAAATATGACCTTAACCCAAGGAGACAAAGGATTAATTACCACAATAAAGAAGAGTTTGTAAAACTTTTTGATAAAAAACCAAAACTGAAGAGATTATTTGCTTATTTACTACCCCAAAGAATATTAATTCAGGAGAAATGAATAAATTCAAACAGCAACACCAGCAGAGTGAGGACAGAAAGAAACCTTTCCCATAGTTACCCATAAGTTTTTTCAACACCTGTATTTAGGAACCTGATCTGGAATGAGAGGGGTTAACAGGGGAGAAGGGAAAGGGTCTCTGGGGGAATCACAAATCTTTGGTTTAAATAATCTTTTTTTTTCTTTTCATGGTCAAGGAAGTAAGGTTATCAAGAGATATGTATAAAATGCAATTCATTTGCCTATTTTTTTTAAATTTTCTTCCCTCTGGGATTACTTCCAAACTATCTGCCTTCTTTCATTGCACTAGAAAAATGAAGCTATCCATCTTCAGGGGATAAATATTTAAGTGCTATTTTATTTTTAACTTTTATATAATTTGATCTTTATTTTTTCCATAAAATAAATTCTACAGTTTGGTACCCCAAAACTTATTAAGATATTTCAGAATGGAGTGACTTCCTGGAATTACCTAAAATCCCAGCACATCTCTGCAGTCAGTCTTAAAATGATTAATCTCCAAATCTCTAAAATCTGCAAAGATGTTTTAGCAATTCTACAAACTTTGATTATCTGACTTTATTTCTGTAACTACAGTTTGGCCACAGCTAAAATCACAGGAAAAAAAAAAGTTTTGAAGGATTTTCTTCTTTTTTTCTTTCCCTTTTCTTAGAATCTAATCTCTCTCAGAAAACCTGAAGTGGGAGTAAATTTTGCTTTCTGGGACAATTGCTTCAAGTGTGGAAGTTCATTAAACTTTCTCAGTGTCCTAAACTCCTTGGTGATTGATCTTAGAAATTTCTTTTAAAATTTTCCGTGTAACAAAATATACCTAAAACACAAATACAACAAAGATTTTCCTATATTTTACTGAGACACAAATGCAAACAAAATGATAAGACCATAGAATAATTCTTTCTAAGCTTTTCTTGAGGGAATCTAAGCTACAAATGGCTTCTTGCCTGGTGGTTTTGAGTAGCCACTTATTAACACCCAATCAAAATAATGCAGATTTGGCAAACAAGGTCAAATTATGGCAATTATTTAAGAAATCTGCAAGTATCTGGTCCAAGGCATATGCCCTGCAGCCATAGTATTTCTCACCACTTCACTCATAGTTACCAGGTTTCCCATATCAAAAGGAAAGAAAAACAAATGTACCTGATCCAAGAAGTCAAAATCTTCACCAAGAAGAAACAGGTCTTGGCATGGGGATCCTGATAGTCTGAACTTCCTGGCTAGGTTTTTCAGTTTCAGGTATCAGACTGGGGTAGGAGGAGAAAGAACTTCAGAGCTCCAGATTCAGAACCACATAATAACTGCCTTCCACTTTTCATGCTCCTTGATGAGTACACAGCAAAAGGCCATTAACTACTCCACATCTTAGTTGAACACCCCATGATGCATGTACCCTCCTCAGTTGACATTCAATTTTTTCAGTAATAGCCACAGAGATACCAGTTTGTACTGTTTCTCACTATCTTTATACGATTAGGCTACTCTGTCAGTCAGTCTATCTGTCAGTCGACTAGCATTTATTCAGTGCCTACTACATTCCAGGCACATTCCTAAGTGCTGGGAATACAAAGGAAGAAAAATAGTCTCTGCTCTCAAGAAGCTCACAGTCCGATGGAGAGACGCTATTTAAAAACAAAGTATGTACAAATTATCTATCTATCTATCTATCTATCTATCTATCTATCTATCTATCTATTTAAACATTAATTCAGGGTAGCCTTAGAGGAAAGACATTAAGATTAAAGAAACTGTGGTAAGCTTTAGGTGCTGCAGTAAAGAAACTGGTCTTGGCCTGCTACAATCATGGGATCAGTTGGATCAGGATTGGGTAGTCCCTTCTGATGTCTGCATTCAACAGAAGGCTATACTCTAGTAGGTCTTGCTAAGACATATAAGGTTAAGTGACGATCTAATGATTGTTAACTACTGAACATATAAGATGAATTATCAAAGCTGGCCAAAAAGTGATGAAATTTGTGTTTGCAGTGGATTGTTAAATCATTTGCATGGGTCTGGAAGGATTGTAATCTGCATTAAAGAAAGGAATAACCACAACTATTAAACCAGTCTTTTTGAACTTTTAAAGTAATTGTTATTCTCAACATTTTAAACAAAATCTCAAATTGTCTTATCAAATAGCCAGAAGGATATCTTTCAGCCATGGAAGTTAAGACACTGTAGTCATTTAAATGTTTGCTGCTGGGTGAATGAAAGAAAGGTATATGTAATATCTTGTAATCACTCTCCTCAAAACACAAACCCACTTAAAATTCAATTTATCAATGTCACTGTGTAGGAGCAGTATGTGAACAATGTTAATATGTGTTCTATTAAAATTAGATGCATCTTTTAGTGATTTTGAAAATGAATTGAAAGCTAAAATAAGAGAAGTCCTGAGAAAAATCCAATTGTAATGTCCATCTCAATTTTGGAAATAGATAAATCAAGTGAGGATAAACATCAAATTCTCGTAGTAATTGCCCTCTTAACAATATGCTGACATGGGTGACTCATTCTAGGATTTCTGTTACAGCAGAATTTCATTTCAAAGCTTTAATGATGAACAACATTGCCCAAATGTCAGTATACGATTGTTCTGAAAGATATTGCTAGAGTTCTTCAGCTTTTCCAAAAATGTTCATAGTGAAATTTAAGATCAACAAGAAAAGAACATTATATGGGACTTAATAGACATAATTTTAATGGAGCATTCATGTTTTTCCTTTTTCAAAGAAGTACAAAAATGTTTTAGCTGTTATTTATATTTATAATGTATCAAAGTACTAAAAAGAAAATATTATGGAAAGCAAGGGATCAGTAAAATAGTGAAGTACTCATTTTGTACATACCTCTCCAATGTAACAACCTCAAATGAAAGAAAAATGGAACAAATCTACACAAACCAAATCACCACATACACCAAATAAATCAACAGGATCAGGAGCGGGGAAAACTGTATAAGATAAAAAGAAGATTGGATAACTGATATTTAACAGATCAACTCAACATTTTCTCTCTAGTCTTCTTTTTAAGATTATCTCCAATTTTCCTGTATATATCTTGTTGTAAATAGTTGTTTACTTGTCGTCTCTCCATGTAGACTATGAACTCTTTAAAGGCAGATATGTTTCAGACTTCCTATGTAGTGCCTGACACATAGTAAATTCATAATAAATGACTGACTTAACTCTAGCCCTCTCCATATTCTGGGAATAACTGTCTCAGACCATCACAGGCTTAGGTTCAAGGTTCTCTCTGCGGTATATGTGTTTGCTCTGCTCATGACAGTGATCCATTTTGAATTACTTCTCTCTCCCCACACTGAAAAAAAATATTTCTGTCCATCTGGAAAGGAAGAACAACATGGTCAGGGGACGAGGGATGTAGATATCATGAGATAGCACAGAAAAGATCTGACTTGGATAAAAGAGGCCAAGATAAAGAGGAATGGATACAGCTGAGGCCAGACCTGAGTCAGTTGTTGGCAAAGTATATGGAGCAATGGACCAGAAGTCAGAAAAATCTGGATACAAATCCGTCTTCAGATGCTTATTTCCATATGACTCTGGGGAAGTGACCTAAGTTCTGTTTATCTTAGTTTCTTCACTTGTAAGAGGGGGATAATAATAGTGGGTTCTTCCCAGGGTTGTTGTGAGGGGTCAAATTAGATAGTATTTGCAAAAAGTACCTAGCATAGTCTCTGAAACATAGTAGCTACTATATAAAACCTTATTCCTTTCCCCTCCCCACCCACCATTGGGCAGGGAAATATCAAGGCTTTTCGAAGTCCTGACTCAAGGAGTCTATGGATGCTTGGCATCAAGTTTCTATTTGGCAAAAGGAAATGAAACCATTATAATGAGGAAGGTGTTTTCAAAGGATAATGAGAGAAGCTGGAGTAAAGTTACTAGCAATAAATTAGAAGAAACAATCTAATAGAGGAAGACGAGATATAAACTTACCTTTCTTAGATGGATCAGCAGTGAAATTTCGAAGAAAGAAGGAAAAGTTAATTAAAAATTGCAAAGTCATATCACATTGTACCAAAATATGCAATGAAGAAAAGTGAAACTTAAATCAATTTTTAAATAATCTTCAGACACACATGAAATCAATGAATGATAGTAAAATACTCCAGAGTATTTTAAATGAAATGAAAAACATTTAAAAATTGTTAGGTAAAATATCAGAGCTCTCAAAGCAGAATTATTAAGGCAGAAATAAAAACAACAGAGAAAATATCTTGGAAAAATCTTTCTTAAGTGGAAGAGTCCTGAAAAAGGGGAAAAAAGATGATTTGGCAACCCAAAACACAGAAATGGAAAAAAAAATGTGACCCAAGACTAGCCAAAGACAAGAGCTTTGAAAAGACACATAATTTTTACACAAGCCAAAGTCTCCCCCTAAAAAATGCTTTAAAAAAAGAATAAAAATGATAACATCAACAATAACAGCAATGAAAAATAAGGATAAATGTAATACTGCATGACCTAATACCAAAAAAAACCAGTCTGCTCAGATCTGGTGGTTTACAACAAATTGATAATCAATCAAATCAATGAACTACAGAAGAAGAAAACTACATGTCTTAAAATTACAACATATATAGTGGTTCAGTCTCAAAATTCAATAACAAATACTTTTAAAAGCAGCAAAAAAGGGCACTTCAGTTATAAAAGAATATCAATGAAAACAGCTGTGAATTACTCTCTATGAGAAGTTGGAGAAACAAATTAAATAGGATAAAATGAAAAGTAAAGGGGTTCAATTGCAGCAAAATGCATAAACTGCAAAGCTGAGACTAAATATGAATGAAAAAATGGACTTTTAACAGGAGAGCCAATTTTGCAAGCATAAACATACAAATTCAATTTGCAAACATTCCCAAAAAGATAAACTCAAGAAAGTTTAAAAAACGGTAACAATTGAGAAATGACTAATTAAAGAAATCAGTTCTCTAATGTTTTAGTTTTTTTAAGAAACAAGCAAAATAGATTGAATTAAGAAGTAGGGATCACACAGGGGCAAAGAATTGTCTCAGGAGAGAGTTCAAGGGATACTGATGAGTCAAAGCAAAATGCAGAGCTGAATTAATATTCCAATCTCATAATGCCTTAAAATAATATATATGTATGTATGTATGTATCTATCTATCTGTCTGTCTATCTATCTATATTTTAGAGGGAGAAAGGGTAATTAGAAGCTGCTTAAGCAGTTAAGCCATAGAGCAAGAGGTACTAGAGAGCTGGAGATGCCGGCCCTATCCATTTCAGGGATGCCAAAGCAGAAAGCTTTCATTTCTCTCCTTGCTGAGCATTTGACTCTACAGATTTTGCTACCATGCACCTTCACTATGGTTTTCTCTCCCCACTCCATTTTTGTTCCTTTTTATGTGTTATCTTCTCCTACTAGGTTGTAAACTCCCTGAGGGCAAGTCCTGCTTTTCTTTTTGTTTGGATGCTTATTTTCAAAGCTTAAAGTGAAGTTAATTTTTACTGGCACATAATAAGATTTTACTAAATGCTAGCTGCCTTTCAGTATGCCATTCAGTTTAGAGGGGAGTAGAGATGGGGTAATAATGTACTGATTCAACAAGAGTAGAGGGTTGTGATACAGTATAGTAATCTACTAGTTAGTTAGCAAACAATTATGAAGCACCTATTAGAACTGTGCTAACTTCTGGGGTGTGTTGGTAAACAAAATGGGCACTTAGCACTCAATTCAACCAAGTGCCCTTGAAGAGTTTGGCCTTTGTTTCTTTGATTAGATTTGGGAGTCCTTGGAGTCTTCCTTGCCTCAGGGGAGGGCCTAGTTTACACATGAGTTTGAGTGACATGTTTAGGATAACAGAGGTTTTTAGACCACGTGGGTTTAAGTGGCTTCTTTGTGAAGATTTTAGGTAGTGTGGGTGAGTCGCATGTGTGACTCACCCTTGACCCTGAAAAAGATATTAAACCAGGGGTTGGCTTTCTCTTTTTCAGAGCTCTTACCCACAGCCATGGTGGCGTACGTGACTCTGGATCAGCCCTTGTTATGAGCTCCCAGGCTGAACTTAGATGTTGGTAACTATGAATTGTATTTAGTCTGTCTGTCAATGTTTGTAATTTGTTTGTATTTGCTCTGAAGTTCAGGGTGCTGGCTTTTTCCCCTGAACTAAGTGAATGGTATTTGTATGCTGAATTAAAGTAACCTTGTCAACCCCTTAACATTGTTTTCCTTAGTAAAGCAGATCAAAAGAACCTGGGCTTTTGCAGTGTGCTGGTAGCATGCTTGTTGTTGGGCTTGTGTTGTTCTTTTCACCCCCACAACAACTGCTAGCCAGATTGTTGGAACATGGGGATACAATGAAAAAGCAAAAACAAAACAAAACAAAAAAAACCCACCTCTGTATCTCAAAGAAGTTATATTCTAATGGAGGAGATGCCACGTAAAAGTGGTAGAACAGACACACTGGAATGGAAGAAATTAAGGTAGGTCTTGACCTAGAAGAGGAAATGAAATGGTGATATTTAAAAAAAAAGTTTAAAAAAATTTACTTTGGGTTAAGGAGCATTTCTACATTGAGAAAGAGAGCTCTTGTAATGGCCTTAATCTGTGGGAAATGAGGAAGATAGCAGACAATGTTTGCTGACTCTGTCTCACTTGAAAAAAGGAGAGGCATCAGTCACAGGATGAAACTAGCATCCAAGGCTATAACAGAGACATAAGTCTGGAGACAGAATAAATTTTAGTTAGCCTAAACTGAAGAAAGGAAAATGATGACACTAGCATCAGGACATAGCACCTGGAGCTCAGATTCAGGATACAGAGTAGCTTCATAACTTGGTCTCTATACAAGTGATAATGCAGAAAGTCAGAACCTTCTGTCCTTGATTCTCTACTCTTCTTCTTCTGTAATATTTCCCTTAATGATCACATGAGTTCCCATGGATTCAGATATCATCTCTGTGCAGATGCTGTTCAGAACCATTTTTTCCTACCCTAGACTGTTTCCTGACCTTGTATTTTACATCTCCAACTGTCTTTTGGATTGTAAATATCTTTAACTTGACCTACTCAAGCCATCCCCCACCCCCCTCCACTGACTTTTCCCCTTCCAAACTTTCCTATTACTGTGAAAGGTATGATTCTTCTAGTCATCCAGGCTTGCCAATCTATGTGTCATCATCAACTCCTCACATTTTCACTGCCCAAATTCAATTAGTTCTCAAATCATATCATTGTACCTTTGTAACTCCTATTATACATGCTTCTGTGCAGGACTGAATTGACCTCACTGCGTCAAGCTTCTCTCCAGTCCAGTCCATTCTCCACTCGGTTTATAATTGTTCTTCCAAAAGTACAAATTTGATCATGTCAATATCCTGTTCAGTTAGCTCCAGTGACTTCATATTGACTCCAGGATCAAATATAGAATTGTCTCTTTGGTTTTAAAGTGCTTCACAATTTGGCATCTTCTTAACTTTCTAGTCTTCCTGTACCTTACATCCTGCCTTACCCTTATCTTCAGCAATCCACTGACATTGACCTCCATGCTGTTCTTCATACAAGACACCCCGACTCTAGGCATATCTTATGAATGATGATATCTTATGAATGTAAACTGTTCCCTTCTCATCCCCACCCTCTGGCTTCCTTTAAGTCTGTGAGACTTAAAGTCACCCATTATTACAAGAAAAGTTTCTGCTTTTGGCTCCCAGCTTGTTGTGGTGAAGGTGCAACTTCTTTCGGTCGTCCCAAATCTGGGTTCATCCAACACCAGCAGCCACCCTGCAGCATCCAGGCCAAGCCACCAGCTTCGTCACCGCCGTGCCGCCCAAGTTTGACCCTAATGAAATTAAAGTCATGTTTTTAAGGTGCACAGGTGGTGAAGTTGGTGCTACATCAGCTCTGGCCCCCAAAATTGGTCCCTTGGGTTTGTCTCCCAAAAAGGTTGTTGATGACATTGCCAAAGCAACTGGTGACTGGAAAGGGCTAAGAATCACAGTGAAACTTACCATTCAGAACAGACAGGACCAGATTGAGGTTGTGCCTTCTGCCTCAGCCTTGATCATTAAAGCCCTAAAGGAGCCTCCTCGGGACAGAAAGAAGCAGAAATACATTAAACACAATGGAAACATCAATTTCAATGAGGTTGTCAACATTGCTCAACAGCTGAGGCACCGATCTATGGTAAGAGACCTCCCTGGAACCATTAAAGAGATACTTGGAACAGCCCAGTCTGTGGGCTGCAACATTGATGGCAAACACCTTCATGATGTCATTGATGACATCAATAGTGGTGCTGTTGAACGTCCAACAAGTTAAAAGCTACAAAGGAGACTACTGCAATAAATTTAACATTTGACAACAACAACAAAAAAGAAAAGTTTCCCAATCCTTCTTAATCTAATCATGTTCTCTCAGACATGCTTTCCAATTTACATTAAATAAACCTTGCACTCTTGAATCTCTATCACTCAAAGAGAGAGAATAATTGTGGAATAAAGTAAGAATGCATAAAATAGAAAATCAAATTAACAATGGACTAGAAAGAAATTGAAGGAAGAAAAAGCAAATTAATGCAGTAAATACTGGGAAAAAAAGATTGTCATAAATATGCTATTTAAGCTAAGAAGATGTGTGGTGGAATGTAAAAATATAGTGAACGTTAATTTTCTTTTAGTGTGGAAAAGGAAGAGTTATAGAAGAACAGATAAATTCATCAAAATAAATGAATAAAAATAATTTAAGTAAATTCAAGGAGCTTGGGATGGTTATGGAAAATGACATTGAGGAGAATCTATGGAAATTACCCATATGAGTGAACAAAACCCATCACTGAGACAACATGGAGCTGAAATCAAGCAGACCTGCAGACACAACAGGAGGTGTTAGAAACAAAGTTTCTGCCCTTTATCAAAGAAGGTTTTTGGGGGGCGGGGAGTTTAATATTCAAACCTCAGTCTCTCCCAACAGAGATCAGATGAAGTAGAGCAGGGCTGTCCAACCTTGGGTTATATTAGGACCACATTAAAATAAAATAATTATTCAAGGGCTGCACCTAGAATAAAAATACAGTACACTAATAGAAAGTTGGGGTCATCAACATGACAGGCAAAGGCCCGAAGTGCAAAATCAAACACCAAACAACAAAGCAACAACACAACGATATAAAGGTAGGTGCATACTGACTAGTCTGCATCGTGCAGTTGGAACGCATCCCACAGATTCCATGTGATATGTTCCATCCATAATTCTGCTTAAAAACACCAAAGAAAATTAAAATCAACAAGATTATTTATTAGTGATGGAATTAAAAAATTAAAACCCACAGGCAGGCTACATAAAATCTCACTGTGGGTAGCATGTGGCCCAAGGGCCATATTTTGGATAGCCATGAAGTAGAAGGTGGTGGGAAGGTGTAGAATATTCAAGGCTTGAGTAAGAAGCATTGTAATGAGATTAGAAATAATCAGCCTATCTTAAGAAAAGACTCCCATTTCAAAAATAAACAAACAACAACAAAACTTTGCTGGATAGGACATATTTAAAGCATAAAGAAATATACAGATTGAAAAATAAGTTGGCCTCTCTTTCGGATCTGACATCAGCAGGTGGACCCAGTGACAATGCAAATTTTCCTGAAGACATTGACAGGGAAGACCCTTGAGGTGGAACCCTATGATAATATTGAAAATGTCAAGGCCAAGATACAAGATAAGGAAGGTATTCCCCCTGAACAAAAAAGATTGATTTTGGGGGGCAAGCAACTGGAAGATGGGCGTGCTTTGTCTGACTATAACATTCAGAAGGAGTTTACCATTCATCTTGTTCTGAGACTTCATGGTGGTGCCAAGAAGAGAAAGAAGAAGTCTTTTGCCACTCCCAAAAAGAACAAGTACATGAGAAATAAGGTTAAGCTTGCTGTTCTGAAGTACCATAAGACTGATGAGAATGGGAAGATTAACCACCTTAGAGAAGAGTGCCCTTCTGATGAATGTGGTGCTGGAGTCTTTATGCCTAGCCATTTTGACAGACATTATTGTGGCAAGTGTTGTCTAACTTACTGCTTCAACAAGCCAGAAGACAAGTAAATGTATATGTGTTAATAAAAAAAAAAAGTCAAGTAAAAAAAAAATAAGGTGGAACAAAATTTACTGTGATCATCTGATTCCTCAAAAAGCAGAAAAGCAACAATTGGGATAACTCTTTAAAAAATCAGCAATGAGTAGGGGAGAGAATTTTAAATAATATAGAAGAGAGGAACCTGCAAATTCTGGTTATTATTACCAGATTAAGAAGGTATATTTAAATTGGCAAAAGCATTTGCATTGAATGTCTCTATTAAAGTTCTATTTAGATACCTACACAAACATAAGTATTAAATTAGTAAAGAATTAATGCCAAAATATGAGACTAAGAAACATTTTATATCAGAAAAACAGTCAAAGATTAACAATTACCAAAAGAATTAAAAATATTAGTTACAAGGAATATTGTTGCAAATAACAAGGAATGAGAGAAATCAAGATTTTTTAAAAAAATCTGAGATTTTATCTCATCTTGAGCAAAGTGAAGAAAGATGAGCACAACGAATAAGTTTGAGGCTCTGAAGAATAAAAGACATCCTTGAAATGATAACAATATATAATTTCCTCCATCCTGGAGCCTTTTTCATTCTAGCCCTTCCAATAATGAAAACCACCACTTCTAGGCAAGTTATACCAAAATCATCCTCCTCCCCTTGAATAGATTAAGATCAACAGAGTAAATCACACAGTTGCAGTAAATTTGTCAACTATTACTTTATGCTGTCAGCAAATTGGATTGTCTATTAAGCTCTCATTTTGTGGTAATCCCAGCACTGAAGGATCAGACATATCCTTCTTAATAAGTAGTAATCTACAAGAGCAACCTACTTGATGGTCTTTCTCCAATAATCTCTACATCACACTTTTAATGATGCTCCTTATATCTTCCTAACTAGTACAGTATAACAGAATCCTAGATATGGAAAAAAACCTTGTGAATATGTAGCTCAACCCCTGCCTGAACAGGGATCTTTTACAGTCTTCTTTATTAGCTCATTTATCTTCTTCTGTTCCATAGAAATCCCTCAAAACTCTGACCCTGCTCATTTGCTATTCTTTATAGTCTCTTTATAATCTTTGGCTAACTTATCTATTACCGTATTCTAAAATAAGCCATCAATGTAGGTGACCCAAATTGTGTTTGTGTGTGTGTGTGTGTGTGTGTGTGTGTGTATTTGAGGTGCTAATAGAAATCAGGAAAAAAGACAGATATATTCCTGCATAATAAATAATTTCTGTATTAATGTATGTATACATATGCATGGATATGTATATGCATATACATATATGTATGCATACACACATGTTACACATATACACATTAATGCATTTTATATAGCATACATGAACATACATATAAATAGATAGATTTAAGTTTTTTTCCTTATTCCTATTAACACCTCAACTTAAAAATGTTATAATGATTGACCTACTAGTGACTCATTTGATTCCAGCATTGAACCATAACCAGCAAAGAACTAACCTGAGTCAGGCCCCATTATATTACTGAAACTTTTCTTTCACTTATATGATGCATAGTTGTCTTCAGAAATAAGGTAAACTCTCAGAAATAAATTTGGGAAGTAATATTAATTTAAAAAAATACAGAACTAATGAAGTCTTTGGAAATCTACATTTAAATCAATCCAACATGCTTGAGCTGACATTAGTTAATAACTATTCCTTCCTTTCAAGTGCTAATTACTCACAATTCTACAATAAAAAATACTTTCATCAATAGCCACAACTGCTTTAAATGTAAATCTACATTGCTCATCTGTATTAATTAGTTTTTCCTATTGAAAATGTTATTGCACTAAATGCTGCATGCAATTTTCTTTTTAACATCGTACATCTGCTGGATTGTATCAAGGAAGAGGGAAGTTCATACTTGTATATTTATCACGGGAATTTTTTAAAGTTGGAGATGAAGTTCAGATTTTGTTATATACTGTTTCAAACCCTGGCCATATGTATTGCAGATCAGATTTATTTTTGACCAATTTTAAAGTGACCCAGTGGATTTGAGCATATCGACATTTCTAAAGTGATGACAAATCATATGTTCTCCCTTTTCAATAGACCATATGACAAGGAATAGGAAAAAAAAGTCGGAGTGGAGATACTAGTTGATATTCTATCATTGTTGACTCTTAAGAGAAATGCGGTGGTCAGCTTAGCTTGTTATTTTACCATTATTCTTATAGGGGAAGAATTTTAGAGATGCTGATTCTTTTTTGACATCTTAATCTAATAAAAAAAATATTCCCCCTAGCCATCCATGAAATATATTGATTTTTAAATTTAGAAACTGTATTTTTTTTGGTTCTTCCCCACAATTAAAGTAGTGGAACATGTATTAAGCTGTATGTTCATTACTTTGCTATTTCTTTAAGTAAATCTATCATTTATCATTATTTATTCTGATGAAAATGCAATCACTCATCCTTTCATCCCACTATTTCACATTTGCAACATAAGTATTATGGTCTTAGAATTTTCAGTAGTTGGAATGTTTTAGTATTTAATCATTTCTTTTCCTATAGGGAATATAAAAAAAAGATTCTTCCAATTGTTTTCTTAGACAGATTGAATTTAACATAAATATTCACATCCTTCAACTTTATAGAAAAGATTTATTTATGTTTAGTTTTTTTTTCAAATACTCTCTATTGTCAGGGCAATATATTATAGATGTTTTAGAGATTAAAAACAACCTGATCCTGCTTCACTTTCAAAGGGTGCTCTAATCATTGGAAATTCCTTTTCTTCTCTAGTTCGATAATATTTACCTCCACAATAAAACTGTTAAAGTATTCATAACAATTTTATGTTTCTAAAACTAATTATTGCAATATCTTGCATTTTTTACAATTTGACTAGGCAATGGGACAATATGAAGAGGCAAGTGATCGTAAAGTTTCTGTTTTATTTTAAAGTCTTCTTGAGAAGAGGAGAATGAGGAGGAGGAGAACAAGAAAGAGAGGAAGAAGAAGAAGAAGAAGAAGAAGAAGAAGAAGAAGAAGAAGAAGAAGAAGAAGAAGAAGAAGAAGAAGAAGAAGAAGAAGAAGAAGAAGAAGAAGAAGAAGAAGAAGAAGAAGAAGAGGAGGAGGACGAGGAGGAGAAGGAGAAGAAGAAGAAGAAGGAGGAGGACGAGGAGGAGAAGGAGAGGGAGGAGAAGGAGAGGGAGGAGAAGGAGAGGGAGGAGAAGGAGAGGGAGGAGAAGAACAAGAAGAACAAGAAGAAGAGGAAGAACAAGAACAAGAAGAACAACAAGAAGGAGAAGGAGAAAGAGAAGAAGAAGGAGAAGGAGAAAAAAGAGGAGGAGGAGGAAGAAGAGGAGGAAGAGGAGGAGGAGAGCAGAAGAAATCATGGATATATGTTTGGAGATTGGATCTTAAATTTATTTTCCTCCTGAACTATCACATTTAACTATCAATTTTAACTTAACTAACAGAGTAGCTATTTATTTCCTTTCCTTGTCCTCATTATCATGTTCTAAAATAATTTGGATAAATGAGGCATGGCATAGTGGATTGATAACCAGTCTTCTAAGTATCTCATTCTGTGCAATGAAGAGAGCATTGAGCCTGGAGTTAAGAAGACCTCAGTTCAAATGTGACTTCAGGCATTTACTAGCTGTGTGACCTTGGATAATTCATTTAACTAGTATCTGCCTCAGTTTCCACATATGTGAAATGGAAATAATAAGAGTATCTATCTCCCTGGGTTTCTGTGAGGATAAAATTAGATAATATTTTCAAAGTGTGTTGCAATCTTTAATGCACCATAGAAATGATACTATTACCTCAAATGCAGTTAAAACTGGATTCAGGTCTAGCCTTTGACACATAACTGTGTGACTACTGGCAATTTATTTCACCTCTCACCGACTGAGACAACACTTTAAGACTACAAATTGTGGAGAAATTTCCATCTCTGCACTAATAGAGAGTGATTACACACCAGTGTTCCCCAAACTCATGCAAATACCAGTACAAACCCACCCTTACCCAACTCCTAAACATTAACAACAACAAAAAAAGTTCTTCTTCACGTAGAATATTATTTTAATTTTTATTGTTCATGGACTTCATAGATAAACTATACCCTTCCCTATATGATGCAATGACTAGACAGTAAATTCTCTTTCATTCTCTTTCATTTAAGTGATCCTTCTCAAGGTATATTTTAAATGAATGAAGCAAACCAGTTATTTCCCTCTCATCTTTCTAAATCCCATTTATAAATAGTCTCTGAGACTTAGGTTTTTTGGATAACTTTGTGCTAAAACAATTTCTTCCTTTCCAGATAGGTAGGATAGTTATGGAATTATAAACAAGGGTATATTAAAACTATAATCTCCGATAAGAAGACATGCATCTTAGTGTGGAGCAGATTATCATCAATAGAAACTTCCTAATATTGTTATTTGAAGACAATTATCTACTTTCTTTCTTTTGTCCTCATAAAACAGAGACAATTAAATGATGTTCTGGAAACAGGAAACTGAAATTCCATTTTTTAGAATAAGATTCAAAGGCGTAGATTCCAAAGAAAACACACTCACACATATACATGATTAAGGGGAAGGAACTGAGAGAAAAATGATCTAGGATTCCTATGGTATTACAAGCTTCCTCATTGAGGAAGTCAACAAGCTCTCTCATTAGGAACTTGTTTTGAATAAGTAGAGGTCAATGGCTAGCCCAGATCACCAGTGTACAGTCATTTCTACTCTCACCTTTTTGGGATCACTGCCATTAAAAAGAGGAGGGGGGATAATAAGGATGCATAATGCTTACTCTGCCTTTTTCCCCCAATATGACTGCACCTTTGTACTTTTTTCATGCTAGTATAGTGTGATAGCTCCATCCATAGGATCTTTTCATGTGCAGGTGGGGGGCAGGGAAGGGAACATGGCTTCTGGAAAGAAAACATTGGCAACCACCCAGTTGCTGTGTGACTGTAAGAGGACAGGATTTATCAGTGATTCATAGTTGGCATTCTGATTGTGATTCAAAAATTTGACAGATACAGCAGTGTTTCTATGGCTACCTTCCCTTTCTCTACTTTGAATATTTGTGAGTGAATATAAATTACTATATGTTACAGTTTTAGCATAAAACTCCACAGCACAGAGTAACCAGCGTTTCATACAAGATACATATTTAAAACAGGTTTGCCACAATTGTTAGCAGTTTGCACATTAACATTTACCAATAACTAATTTGATTTCAAGTTACTGTTGTAATGTTACTTGTTGTAACTTGAATAATAGTATAAGACACTATTCCAAGCAAGTCTATACTTTCACCAAAGAGCATATATACATAGTTTTCAAAAGAAAGTGTTATATATACAATTAGAAATTGGTTTAATTAATGGCTATAATTCATTGTGATCGTGTGGCACTTTTGTGTCAATCTCAATAAAGACAGCTTGAGACAGAAACTTTGAAATATTTACAAAGAGTTTCATTCTATAGCTTATGAGCTTACTTCAGTAATTTTACAGCATTTGCAGATTTCTCACAACACAAACACACACACACACACACACATACACATTTACAAGAAACTGGTAATCTGAAGATGGAAACAGCTGCAAAATTTTGTTTCCTCAGGCAAGATTCTTTTATCGCAATCATGATTGAGTTCCTTAGTTATTTTTTATGTCACCAACTTAAATTGATAACTAGACATGACCTGATACTTTCTCATTTGCTTATCAGAATCTGAATAATCAATGTTTCTCTAAGGCTTTGTTTCTAGAGTGAATAAAACAGAATGTGTCTACAAAATTAATTGAAATTGAAAATGAAAATATTTCTCATTTATTTCATTTATTTAATCTTTATTCTAATTTTCTAAGCTTGAGATATAACAAATCAAAATTACTGGTTTATAGGACTTTCTCAAATACATAATAGAACAAAACTGTTTGTATAAGGAGCAGATTAGCTCATGAATACTATTACTTGCCCCAAGTCACCTTATTATTGCTCTGTTTTGATTAGTTACCATCTCTGTAATAAAGGAGAACAAGAGGTCAAACAAATAGTTTGCAAGCGTGTACATATTAATGGTCAAATGGTGTAGAATAAATTCAGAAGGAGGAAAAACAGCCAGAATTAGAGGGAAATAACCCAAAACTTAATCAAAGGACTTTCAGGGTGAATTGATGAATGCAAGGAAAGTGAAGAAACAGGACGGAAATGAAATACAGAGCATCTGTAGTCACCAGATTGAAAATGCAAAGTGCTGGCAGATGCAGGCAGGTCTGAATCATATCGGTACTAGTTTTTTTCTAGAGCCTCTTCACTGCCTTCCTTCCCCTTGCTCTGTTTTGGCCCTCTTCAGATGCAATCATTCTAAAACTCTGTTTTCTTTTGTCTCACTGTCTTAGGTCTTTTGGAGGACTGAAATCTATTGGCAGAGCTAGATATTCCTCCTAGCCACTGAAAGTCTTTGATTACAAGTCTCCTCTTATAGCATTGGCATCTTTTACAAGAGAGTGTTCTTAAATATCAGTAAAAAAATCAGCTGGAAATGTTCCTTTCCTAAAGGGAATCTAAGACTAGATGATACTGTTTTTATGGGGTCACATGGGTAATTGTCTGAAGTGAAATTTGATTTCCTGACCATCTTTTCCTCAAAGAGGAATTTTAATATATATTTTGGGGGGCTTTGAAAATTTAGTGGAAGACATAAAACCTCTAAAAAAGAATTACCATACTGATGAGGCTTTAAGAATGGGCCTGGCTATTGACTGAGTATCTATTTTCCACAGACCAGTTTAGGTCATTTAGGAGCATCTCATTATCTGGGGGACTGAAGACTTGAGCATAACACAATTCTTTGACCTCTCTCAAATTTTCAGTACTAAACCTCAACAAATGTAAGGGGAAAGGTACACCATTTCTTCTCTGTGCATTAAGGGCAATTCCTATCCTCTCCTGCCCTCCCCTCCCCTCTCCTTCTTTCTCCTCTGCTCCCCTTCCTTCCTCTTCCTCTCTCTGATGTTTAGAGGTAACCCTTAGAACAAACGCTACTGGTACTATTGTCCAAGAGACCCAACAAATGATCTTACTTAAAATCACCTAGTACATTTTGTTAGCTTTATTAAAGGTATTTAATAAGATTAAACTGGAAGAACATTTGATATAAAACACTCCCTATAAACCACATTTGGGTCAGATTCTCTCACAAATACAGAGTTTCCAGAGAAGGGTGTGTTTTAAAAGTACTGTGGTAGTGAGGCATATCTGTTGGATATAGATATGCAAAGAGAAAACTCCACAACTACTGTTGTTTTATGAATAGAAGGCAATCACTCAACAGGATTTTTTAAAATTTATTTAACATATTTAGTTTTCAGCATTGATTTTCACAAGAGTTTGGATTAGAAATTTTCTCCCCATTTCTACCCTCCCCCCACTCCAAGATGGCATATATTCTGTTTGCCCTGTTCCCCAGTCAGCGCTCCCCTCTGTCACCCCACTCCCCTCCCATCCCCTTTCCCCTTCCTTTCTTGTAGGGCAAGATAAATTTTTACGCCCCATTGCCTGTGTATCTTATTTTCTTGTTGCATGCAAAACATTTTTGTTTGTTTTTGAACATTTGTTTTTAAAACTTTGAGTTCCAAATTCTCTCCCCTCTTCCCTTCCTACCCACCCTCCCTAAGAAGTCAAGCAATTCAACATAGGCCACATGCGTATCATTATGTATAACCCTTCCACAATACTCATGTTGTGAAAGACTAACTATATTTTGCTCCTTCCCAACCCATCCCCCTTCATTGAATTTTCTACCTTGACCCTGTCCCCTTTCCAAAGTGTTTGTTTTTGACTACCTCCACCCCCATCTGCCCTATCCTCCGTCATCCCCCCATTTTTTTATCTTCTTCCCTATACTTTCCTGTGGGGTAAGATTCCCAATTGGGTATGTATGGTATTCCCTCCTTAGGCCAAATCTTATGAGAGCAATGTTCACTCATTCCCCCCTCATCTGCCCTCTCCCCTCCTCCCACAGAACTGCTTCTTCTTGTCACCTTTATGGGAGATAATCCATCCCATTCTATCTCTCCTTATCTCCCTCTCTCAGTATGTTCCTCTCTCATCCCTTAATTTAATTTTATTTCTTTTAGATATCTTCCCTTCATCTTCAACTCACCCTATGTCTGCTCTCTCCCTCTCTCCCTCTCCCTCTCTCTCTCTCTCTCTCTCTCTCTCTCTCTGTCTCTCTCTGTCTCTCTCTCTCTCTCTCTCTCTCTCTCTCTATATATATATATATATATACATATACATATATATATACACACATATATATATATATACACACATAGATATATATATACATATGCATTCACCCATATATATATGCATAAACATATATGTATGCATATTCCCTTCAGCTACCCTAATACTGAGGTCTCATGAATCATACACATCATCTTTCCATGTAGGAATGTCAACAAAACAGTTCACCTTTAGTAAGTCCCTTGCAATTTCTTTTTCTTGTTCTTTTTCTTGATTACCTTTTCATACTTCTCTTGATTCTTATGTTTGAAAGTCAAATGTTCTATTCAGTTCTTGTCTTTTCACTGAGAAAGTGTGAAAGTCCTCTATTTTATTAAAAATCCATATTTTGCCTTGGAGCATGATACTCAGTTTTGCTGGGTAGGTGATTCTAGGTTTTAATCTTAGCTCCACTGACCTCCGGAATATCGTATCCCAAGCCTTTCAATCTCTTAATGTAGAGGCTGCCAGATCTTGGGTTATTTTGATTGGGTTTCCACAATACTCAAATTGTTTCTTTCTGGCTGCTTGCAGTATTTTCTCCTTGATCTGGGAGCTCTGGAATTTGGCAACAATATTCCTAGGAGATTTCTTTTTGGGATCTATTTAAGGAGGCGAACGATAGATTCTTTCAATTTCTATTTTGCCCCGTGGCTCTAGAATATCAGGGCAGTTCTCCTTGATAATTTCTTGAAGGATGATATCTAGGCTCTTTTTTTGATCATGGCTTTCAGGTAGTCCAATAATTTTTAAATTATCTCTCCTGGATCTATTTTCCAGGTCAGTGGTTTTTCCAAGGAGGTATTTCACATTATCTTCCATTTTTTTCATTCCTTTGGTTCTGTTTTATAATATTCTGATTTCTCATAAAATCACTAGCTTCCACTTGCTCCAATCTAATTTTTAAAATAGTGGTCTTTTGGACCTCCTTTTCCATTTGGCTAATTCTGCCTTTCAAGGCATTCTTCTCCTCATTGGCTTTTTGGAGCTCTTTTGCCATTTGAGTTAGTCTGTTTTATAAGGTGTTGTTTTCTTCAGTGTATTTTTCAGTATTTTTTTGGGTCTCCTTTAGCAAGTCATTGACTTGTTTTTCATGGTTTTCTCGCATCCTTCTCATTTCTCTTCCCAATTTTTCCTCTACTTCTCTAACTTGGTTTTCCAAATCCTTTTTGAGCTCTTCCATGGCCTGGGACCAGTTCATGTTTTTCTTTTTAGGCTTTTGGTGTAGGCTCTTGCACTTTGTTGACTTCTTTAGGCTGTATGTTTTGGTCTTTTTTGTCACCAAAGAAAGAATCCAAAGTCTGAGGCTGAATCTCGGTGCATTTTCGCTGCCTGGTCATATTCCTAGCCAACTAACTTGACCTTTGAGTTTTTCAATGGGGTATGACTGCTTGTAGACTAGAGAGTTCTATGTTCCACGTTTGGGGGGAGGTGCCAGCTCTACCACACCAGCACTCCTCCTTCCCCAAGAACCCCCAACCTAGACTGGACTCAGATCTTCAGCAGGCTCCACATTCCTGCTGTGATCCGCCACTTAATTCCTCCCACCAGGTGGGCCTGGAGCCGGAAGTAACAACAGCTGTAGCTGCTCCACCTCCGCTGCCCCGGGGGCAGTCTCCAGAGTCTTTGGGTGTTTGTGTGTTAAGGAGTCTGGTAACTGCTGCAGCTCACTGATTCAGGGTGCTAGGGCCCCCTCCGCCTGGCTTCTGGTCTGGATGGTCCACGCCGTTCAGGCTGGGTTCTGCTCCACTCCGTTCCCAGCTTCCAGCTCCCAGCTCCTAGCTCTGTGTGGGATAGAGCTCACCCAGAGACCATCCAGGCTGTCCTGGGCTGGAGCCCTGCTTCCCTCTGCTGTTTTGTGGGTTCTGCCGTTCTAGAATTGGTTCAGAGCCATTTTTTATGGGTTTTTGGAGGGTCTTGGTACGGAGCTCACACTAGTTCCTGCTTACGAGCCGCCATCTTGGCTTCGCCCCCCTCAACAGGATTTTTTAAATGCCTACTTTGTGACACATACTATGCTTGGTACTGGGGATACAAAGAAAGAGAAAAAAAGTCCTGCTCTTAAGGAGCTCACACTCAGATGGGGACCTCAACAGGCAGATGACTACGTACAAAGAAAATATAACCAGGATAAATTTGGAGTAGTTTCAAAGGGAAGGCATTAAGATAAAAAAGGCACTGGGATAGGCTTCTGGGAAAAGGTCAAAATGTAGCTGAGACTTGAAGTAAGTCAGGGAAGATAGAAAGTGGAGATAAGGAGGGATGAGTGATCCAGGCCTGAGTATATAACTCATATTCTTTTTTGGTATAAAGGGTCATATTAATTAATGTAATCTCCCTGAATGGGCAACTGTCTTTCTGCATATATCTGCCCTACTGTGTCATTCTGTTCCTTCTGGATAAGTTGTCTACTGCCTGTCCAGTGCCTCTGAATCCAGATGGTTGCACTAATTTCATTGGTCTAATTACTTCTAGGTATCTAGCTCCAAACCTGGAAACTTCTATTGTCAAAGTTGGAGTCTACTACTTGACCAACTGCTATTTTTACAGATTATCCCCAAAGTATGCCTTATTCTTTCAGTCAATCACAAGATGTTTCCTTAGTGACATCATCTATCTTCATCCAAATGGCCAGTCCTCTTAAGTTGATTAATAGCTAAATTACATATCATAGAAGGATTTTAAGAAAAGACTTCAATGCCTAGTATATAGTGTTGATTGATGAATTCAATAGTAGTATATGAGCCTTCTTTGATTTACATGAATGAAATGGGATTGGAACATGCATCCTTACACTAGGTTAGGACTTTCTAGCTTTGGGGTCAATAATAAGTTTCTAAGGTTGCAACTCCTGGGTCTGATTGTTGTTTGCCCAACAGGAGGCTGTCAAGACCTGTGAAACTCCTTGGCCCTATAGACTGTTCTGACTAGCAATTTCTAATCATCCCTCATCCCCAAGATAAACTCCTGGTAATCTCTGTTGTGATAAGGAGTTTCTAACTGACTCTGTTCCTGGATAGAGGTAGTTTCAAGCACACTTCTGCAACCCCTCGATTCCTGCAACTCACCTATTCTGTTGATCTTACAGGTGACCCTGGCTAGAAGTAAGGTAAGCAGCCTGCCTTTGTTGGCTAAAAGCAGCCTAAAACCTATCTGTTGGTTTTTCCAGGAATGTGCTGTGAAGAGGTCCTCTGAAATTGTTTTCTTGAGCTGCCCTATTTTCCAGAGATGAAGCATCCTCTAAGCTAACAGAACAGTGATCTTTTATAACTGAACTCTATTAAACTTTCAGTGCCCTTGAATCCAAGCCTACTTATCTGCCCAGACTGATAAACTTTTTTTTTTGCAGCTGGGATCCCTCCAGATAAGCAGGAATCCTCCTTTCCAGGTCTGATTTCTCCTACTCCCTCTAGCTTCCCCTCCCCTACAGCTCCTTTCCCCTTCCCAAGCCACTTCCATTTGGAAGAAGATTGCCCTGAACTCCTCCCATAAAACTTCTCCCATTTTTAATACTTAGATATTCAAGTTTCTGCTTGTATTGTAGACTCCTTTATACTTGGTATAAGGATTTCTCATAAGCATGTGAATTTCTCTTGTACTACATCAAGGTATTACCCATGTCTTAGAATCATGACTTTTGGTTAACCAGGTGATTTCTAAAAGAACCTTTTGGAAGAAAAGAAAATCACTTCTAGTAGTTTGAGTCCAAGCTATATTTTGCTTTCCCAGAATAAGCATATCTTGAGTGAATTGCTTAGACATTACAAGAATGACATGAGAGCCAATTACCTTTTCAGCATTTCTACAAATAGTTGTCTATTTAAATGCTTCAAATATTAAACTCCTAGGAAAGGACACCAACAATCACTTCAATCTTCTTTGAACTTGCTATATTTGAATAACTTCAAGTAGGCAAATGTGCTTGGCACAACAAAATTAGCTCTCAAAAAAGGAGAAATTCATTATTGAATTCTATATGCAGTTATCTTGATTCATCATATGATTAATAACCAAATAAACAAAATGGCACAGAAAAGAATGTATAAAAATTATATCTGTAAAACATTGTCAAATCAACCATTTTTCTGGACATCACATATAGAATCAGTCTGGATCTAGGAGTTCTAGAAACTGTAAAAATGATGACAGGTAATATTCATGTAGCACTTACTATGTGCCAGGCATTTGCTAAGAGCTTAACAAATATTATCTCATTTGCTCCTTACAACAACTGCTGTAGTTGCATACTATTATTCTCCCCATTTTACACATAAGGAATCTGAGATAAACAGAGTTCAAGTGACTTACCCAAGGTCACACAGAGGCCAAAGCTCAACTTGAGTCTTCCTGTCTCAAGGCTCTGTATTTTATCCACTATGGAACCATAATGCCCTAAAATATGTAATTGGAATGTGTTTACTATCCTATAGTAACTACCATTTGGGAAGGCAAAGAAGTCATAACTAAATTCCCAGCTTACTACATAAGCCCAAACTTTGGAGGAAATATGATTCTGGCTCACCTGAGACAGAGAAAGGATCAGGTTCTGGGTCTATTCTGGATGTTTTCTTTTTCCTCAATGCAAGCATCAGGGGTCAGCTTTAACCTTATTCTGCTTATCTTGTCATGGTAGATCATGACACCTGACCTCTCCTGGACACAGATAAAATATTATAGCATAGTATATGTGGATATTCAAAGGGTAACCTGGGAACAAGAGGCCAATTGCCACCTTTGTTGATCCAACAGGCATCCCTTTTCATTTTTGAGCCTCAGGTAAGCCACTTTCCATCATAGCTGCCTTATCCTTCTCTTCAGTTTCTTGTTACCACACTCTACAGAATCCCCAACAATTAAAGAAAATCAGGATAGGAGAAAGATAGTTTTAGAGGGAGTGCTTTATGGTAATAGTCAATCCTTTGAGGGTTTTTTGGGGTGGGTGGTATAAGGAATTTTGGGGATAGTATAAGGAATTCCACTGGACCCCCACCAAAAAAGATAATAGAGGTTAGTGAAAGTAGATGAGACATTCCACTGAGAACTGTATTAGCCTTTTTATTTCTGTCAGACATATGAATATTACAGATGTCTCATAAAAGCATTTCAGGAAATTTTCCATTCAGCCAGATTTGCCTTCATTTTCTTCACTCATAGAAGCCTATTCCACATATCCATGACTCTGAATGGACTATGCTCCATGACTAAGTCCTTCTTATTTCTGCCTTTAAGAATCACTAGTTTCCCTCAATACTCAGTTCAACTGCCAACTTCTAGGTGAACCCTTTCTTAACAGTCTCCTTCCGCATAGTACTTGCCCCACAAAACTTAGCTGATATTATAAATGCTTGTCTCCATTAATTATATGTAAACATCTTTAGAATCAGACTATTTTATTTTTTGCCTTAATACTCCCAACACCTAGGCACTGCTAGTGATTATAAAGCCTAAGGACATTTACCTTTGCAAAACTTACATTGTGGTAGATTAGGACAGTGGTAATGTAGTAGAGAAGTGGAGGGAGAGAATTAACATTGCATTTGGAGTCAGAAGGCAGAGGCTCAATTCTCACTTTATTGTTTACTAGTTATATGACTTTCAGAAAGTTACTTAAACACTTCGTATCTCTCATTCCTTATATAAAAAGCATAGATATCACCAATTTTGTAAGATTATTGTCAATAAATATAATATAAAAGCTTGGTATCTTTAAGTTATGAAGTAATATACACTCATGGTTTTCTTTAGAAATAGGAATATAAATTTATTATGTAATTCAAATACTCTGATGCATCTATGATTTCATCAACATGCATACTCTTCCCAATAATCCAGACTACCCTCCATTTATGCCTGCTCAACACATCATCTAAAGGTCTTCTTTGACTCTCTGTTGGTTTATGAATGATTTCTTTCTGTGTCCTTCACTGTTCAAATAAATCCTGTTTTATATTTGAAGTCTTCCATGACTAAGTAAAGTTAACGGCAGCTAACTTGAGGGAGTGACAGATAATAAAATTTCTAAGTTTCACCCAGAAAAAGGAGGAGGAAAGGAGGGTAAGAGAAAAGTTTTCAAAACTATATCTGAACCATTATATGTAAGGATGAACATTACATTTCCCAGAATTCAGTTGAATGGGAAGTTACATTTCAGTATATAAGGAATGTCAATAACTATGACTACTTGATTTAGATGCATGTTTATCTCAGTCTCTTGAATAAATTCTTAAGCTTTCATGGTATATGGCATGGTATAAGATTTCCATTGCCATTTTGCATTTTCTCTCATTCCATCATAATTATCCTTCTATGTAAATAGATGTTGATGATGATGATTAATAATGATGATGATGGGTGAAGCCAACATGGCGGCTGGAAAACAGGGACTTGCGTGAGCTCCCCACCATGTCCCTCCAAAAACCTATTAAAAATGTCTCTGAACAAACTCTAAAACTGCAGAACCCACAAAATAGCAGAAGGAAGCAGGGATCCAGCCCAGGACAACCTGGTTGGTCGCTGGATGAGGTCTATCCCACATGGAGTGGAGGGGAGCAGAGCTCAGCATGGGAGGCAACAGGACCAGCAAGACCAGGAGCCGGGCAAAAGAGGACCTAGCACCCTGAATCAGTGAGCTGTGGCACTTACCGGACATCTCAACCCACAAACACCAAAGACAACAGAGAAGGTTAGTGGGAAAAGCTGTGGGGGACAGAGTTCATGGTTCGGCCACTGCCTCAGCGGCAGCGGGGGAGGTGCAGCTACAGAACTACAGCTGCAGTTACTTCCGGCCCCAGGCCCATGTGGTGGGAGGAATTAAGTGGTGGATCAGAGCAGGAGTGCAGAGCCTGCTGAAGATTTGCATCAAGTCTGGGTTGGTGGTTCTTGAGGAAGGAGGAGTGCTGGGGTGGCAGAGCTGGCTATATAGAAATAGCTCTGAAATCAACGGCACATCCCCTCAAGCTTGGAATAAAGTACTCTTTGCTCTACAAGCAGTCATACCCCAAACAAAAAACTCAACGGTTAAGCAAGTTGGCTAGGAACATGGAGAGGCAGCAAAAACGTACCCAGATTCAGTCTCAGACTTTGGAATCTTTCTTTGGTGACAAAGAAGACCAAAACATATGGACTGAAGAAGTCAACAAAGTGCAAGAGCCTACACCAAAAGCCTCCAAGAAAAACATGATCTGGTCTCAGGCCATGGAAGAGCTCAAAAAGGAGTTGGAAAAGCAAGTTAGGGAAGTAGAGGAAAAATTGGGAAGAGAAATGAGAATGATGCAAGAAAACCATGAAAAACAAGTCAATGACTTGCTAAAGGAGACCCAAAAAAATGGTGAAAAAAATATTGAAGAAAACAACACTTTAAAAAATAGACTAACACAAATGGCAAAAGAGCTCCAAAAAACAATGAAGAGAAGAATGCCTTGAAAGGCAGAATTAGCCAAATGGAAAAGGAGGTCCAAAAGACCACTGAAAAAAATACTAACTTAAAAATGAAATTGGAGCAAGTGGAAGCTAGTGACTTGATGAGAAATTAAGATATTATAAAACAGAACCAAAGGAATGAAAAAATTGAAGACAATGTCAAATATGTCATTGGAAAAACCGCTGACCTAGAAAATAGATCCAGGAGAGATAATTTAAAAATTATCATGATCAAAAAAAGAGCCGAGAT
The DNA here is from genome assembly GCF_011100635.1 of Trichosurus vulpecula. NCBI lineage: Eukaryota > Metazoa > Chordata > Mammalia > Diprotodontia > Phalangeridae > Trichosurus > Trichosurus vulpecula. The sequence goes on along the minus strand of NC_050573.1, from coordinate 318,219,991 downwards.
ATCACCTTTCAAGAAATTATCAAGGTGAATTGCCCTGATATTCTAGAGCCAGAGGGTAAAATAGAAATTGAAAGAATCCACAGATCACCTCCTGAAATACATCCTAAAAAGAAAACTCCTAGGAACCTTGTCACCAAATTCCAGAGCTCCCAGATCAAGGAGAAAATACTGCAAGAAGCCAGAAAGAAACAATTTGAATATTGTGGAAACACAATCAGGATAATGCAGGATCTTGCAGCTTCCACATTAAGGGACCGAACGTCTTGGAATACAATATTCCAGAGTTCAATGGAGCTAGGATTAAAACCAAGAATCACCAGCCAGCAAAACTGAGTATCATGCTCCAAGGCAAAATATGGATTTTCAGTAAAATAGAGGACTTTCAAGCTTTCTCAGTGAAAAGACCAGAGCTGAATAAAAAAATTGATTTTCAAACACAACAATCAAGAGAAGCATGAAAAGGTAAACAATAAAGAGAAATCATAAGGGGCTTACTAAAGTTGAACTGTTTTGTTTACATTCCCACATAGAAAGATGATGTGTATGATTCATGAGACCCCAATATCATAGTAGCTGAAAGGAATATGCATATATATATATGTGTGTGTATACATATATATACATATGTGTGTATCTATTTACATTTATATGTAAGTATATATATATGTGTGTGTGTATATATATATATATATATATATATATATATATATATACACACACACACTACACACAAGCACACAAAGGGCACAGGGTGAGTTGAATATGAAGGGATGATATCTAAAAAAATAAAATCAATTTAAGGGATGAGAGGAATATATTGAGAGAGGGAGAAAGGGAGAGATAGAACAGGGTAAATTATCTCACATAAAAGTGGCAAGAAAAAGTGGTTCTGTAGGAAAGGAAGAGTGGGCAGGTGAGGGGGAATGAGTAAATCTTGCTCTCATTGGATTTGACCTTAGGGGGGAATACCATACACACTCAATTGGGTATCTTACCCCACAGGAAAGAAGGAGGAAAAAGATAAAAAAGGGGGATGATAGAAGGGAGGGCAGATGGGGGGAGGAGGTAATCAAAAGCAAACACTGTCAAAAAGGGACAGGGTCATGGTAGAAAATTCAATAAAAGGGGATAGGTTAGGAAGGATCAAAACATAGTTAAGCTTTCAGAACATGAGTATTGTAGAAGGGTTTTACATAATGATACACATGTGGCCTATGTTGAATTGCTTGCCTTCTTAAGGAGGGTTGGTGGGTAGGGAAGAGGAAAGAGAATTTGGAACTCAAAGTTTTAAAAATAGACATTCAAAAACAACAACAACAAAAAAAAAGTTTTTGCATGCAACTAGGAAATAAGATACACATGCAATGGGGCATAGAAATTTATCTCGCCCTACAAGAAAAGAAGGGAAAGGGGGATGGGATGGGAGTGGGGTGAGAGATGGGAAGGCTGACTGGGGAATGGGGCAACCAGAATATATGTCATCTTGAAATGGGGGGAGGGTAGAAATAGGGAAAAAATCGTCATTCAAACTTTTGTGAAAATCAATGCTGAACACTAAATATATTAAATAAATTTAAAAAAAAATAAAAATAAATAAAAAAATAAAAAAATAATGATGATGATGGTTGGCATTTACATAGCATTGTAAGGTATGTAAAACTTCATTGTCTGATTGTATCTTCACAAAAACCCTATATTAATAATCCTAATTAATAATTAATAACCCTAATAGGCATTATTATCCCCACGTTACAGATGAGAGCACTTAGATGAACATAGTTTAAAGGAATGACCAGTGTTACACAGCTGCTAAATACCTGAGTCTAGACTTGAATTCACATCTTCCTGACTTCAAGTAAAGAGTTCTATCTACTGTGCCACTTAAGTGCCTCTTGTTTATGTAAAAGAGTTCATCTTTCTTCTATGGGGCAAGACTTCCAGTCACACTGGAAGAAAGAAAATCTGTAAAGTATTTTTTGGGGCACCAGTTATTGCACAATCTAATTTTGGATTTTAAATCTTACTGGCTTACATAGACTTTGTCTGCCAAAGATTTTGATATAACTTTGAATAAAAAAGTAAGTTTTACTAGCAGAAATGACTCATTTATTTCATAAATACTCCAGTCTTTTTATTGACTTCTTCATGAAAAGTCTTTTTTTTCCCTTCCTAGCAAATACTATGAGCTTTCTCACATGACAGAAACAGTACCCTTGAAAAAGTAAAGGACAGGCTAAGTAAGAGTCAAGAACTAGCTTTGAAAACTGTCCACATAGTTAGAAATAAATAACATAGTTTTGAGTAAATCTTCTCTGCCTCAGTTAAGAATTGATGATTGACAGGAAACCTAGTGCTAGGATCAAGGTCTATGAAAAGTGTTACTTGTCCAGAGTTTAATAATCAATATTTTATTTAGATAGGCATAACACTTAAAAAATGGAGTTATCTTTGAAGCTCTGCCACCATATTCATGAAATAATTTTGCTAACCCTTTTTGCTAAGCCCAGGTCAGATATGCTGCTTAGGATATTTATGGCTTCTTTGTGTATTTAAGGAGTACTTCAGTAAACAATATGTTAGCCTTACTGAGTAGAGTGAAGGGTGAATGTTTGGGGCATAGTGAGGGGAAAAAAAAGATTAAACAGAGGAGTGTGTCAGCTTGTGGTAGGCTTTAAAAGATATATAATCAGCCTATGTGTTGAACTATATGTTTTTAGAGTTGCAACAGACCCCAAAATATCAACACACTGGGTCCTGCTCATATGAATTCAACTCAAACCTTCTCACAGCCAAAGAGAAATAAAGTTTATTACAGATTTGCCATAATGGGTTGTCTTAAGAAATCTCACCAGGTGCACTGTTTGCGTTCACAAGCAGGCTAGACGGAGGCAAAATGAAACTTAGTGTATTTCCCCATGTATAAAATGCACCTTAATTTTGGAGCCTGAAATTTGAAAAAAAAATATTACCTAATGTTATTGAACTCAAGTTTTATTCATCTGCTCAGAGCTTTCAGGCATCTTTTGGGCAAGTCTGGGGCATGTATGCATGCTTAGTCCATTCCATTTTACGAATCTGAAGCACCAATTGTGTCCTCCTTTGAAATCAGTAACTTCTTTTTCATCGGCAATCCTTCTTGCCTCATGCTGGACCATCTTTGTGGACACAGGAATTCCAATAGCCTTTGCTCTTCAATCTGAGTCTTAAATTCCCTATCTAAATCAGGCCATTTTGCTGACTTGCCTCTCAAGGCCTTCTTCTGCCATGGCCTTTTCAGTAGGGTTTCTTCTTCCCATAGCCAGGCTTGGATTGTTTTCTCCATTGGAGGAGGACAAACTGACATTCAGCATCATGATATCCATTCACTTTTGCAAACTGGATCACTTTTAACTTGAATTCAGCACTCTACAAAAATCTTTTCTGAACCATTTCTGGGCAGAATGTGGTAAAACATAACCTAATATACTGGTTACAAATGCAAAATAATCAGTGCAAAGACAACAAGCACGAAAAAGTGGGAAATGCAAGTAAAAAAATTTACAACAATGAGCATAAAAACAAGTGTGAAAAAATGGGAAACACAAGTAAAAAAAATCTACAATGAGTGCAAAAACAAGCACGGAAAAGTGGGGAATGCAAGTATGAAAATCTATAACCACTGTACAAGAAGCATCCAGTTTTAGATGCCAAATTTTTCCCAAAAAAGGGTGTATCTTACATATAAGGAAATAATGTATATACACCAAGATTGTAGGAGGGATGGTGCTGGGCTGATGGGAGGTTTAGGGAGGGTCTTGAGGAGGAATCTAAGGAGGAGCTTGATGGGACAGGGGTGAGCTCAGACTCCAGAAACCAGGAGAATGGGATTAAGGGAGGGAAGTAGCTGAAGGCTACCTGGAGACAACAGACAATTTAAGGCTAGGCTAGTTTAAGGGTAACATATTTGGGCATAGACACTTTGATAGGATCAAGGGTGGAAACTACCCAAACAATGGAGGGCTAGGCTAAATTAAGAATAACATAGCATAAAGATTTGGGCCTAGCAATAACAAAAGACTTATGGTCTCAGGCAAATGCCTCATCTAGTGAGAGGATTCAAGGGGAGCTTTAGGGGGCTCTCACAATCTAAATCCCTCATTAGTTCATAAAATATTTCATAAATACCCATTGGACATATCTGAGCAAGTGAGTGATACGAGGAAAACAATAGAATGGAAATTTGTTGAAGGACAGAAATGCTGGCCCATAGCCTCTGGGAACCAACTTGAACTCTCCTTGAATTTCTCTACTTGATTTGGCTTGCACTTGAGGCATCTGAGGCCATAAGCCTTTCATCATCACTATTGCCCAAATCTCTAGTCAAGCCCTCCTCTGGGTTGCCTCGGACTATTTCCCAACCTTGATCCCATCAAAATCCCATTCTCTTGGAACCACCTTTACCTGCATCCCTCCCACAGTCTTTTCTTATATTACATCTATCTTGCCTTCATGAAGGTGCTCAGATTCAATCTAGCTCAAGGTTCAGTCTGGCTGGCTGGGATTAGTGTCACAAAAGCTCAGGTTCTTGAATAGTCTATCCATTATGATGAATCTGTAATAAACTTTGTTTTACTTTGGCTGGACTCGGCATGGTGGTATTTTGGGGTCCTGAGCACCCCTAAATCTCCAAACCCCAATAGAACTATTATCAGTTTTTTCATCTTTGTTTTCAAAGCACCTATGACAATGCTTGTACATAGTCTCTTATTAATAGTCATTTATTAATAGATTGCTGAATAGAGCTTTATGAAGTTTTGACTGCCCAAAGTATGTCTAGATCTTTAGGAAAAAGGGAGACAGGAGTATATATACTATTTATAATGCTAGCTGCAAATATTAGTGATAAAATATATTCCTCAATTTTAAAAAGATGAAAATTAGAAAATCAATCTTATATCAATTTTATTGTTTGAAGTGGAAGAGAAAAAAAAATCTTGAGATTGCATCTGAATAAAATAGAGATGGCACTATTTTCATCCTGTCATTTGAAGTTGAATTCATCTTGTATCCAATGGCCCATTACTACTACTTCCTCTATCTCACCCCAAAGGATCTGATTCAGCCCTAGAGGCCTGACCACCAAGGGTTCCATTCTCTTTTATTGTCTAATTGCCTTCACTCCAGATTAATCTCTGGGGAAATCTGAATAAATCTTAAAGAACATTCCCATTTCCAAAAGAAGAAAACAGGTTGACTTCTGAACAGGCACCCATTGTCATATGTGGCTTTATTACACCTACCATAGATCAAGATTTTTTTCTTATATATATGCAATGTTTAAATAAATCTGTGATTTAATGATTTCAGGAGTTCCCTCCCATGAGAAATATTGCAACCCATCTAAGCCTCAACATTCTCTCCAACCCTTGTGTCCCCATCCTTTCATACATTATCTTCAAGGATTTTACCACTTATTCAGGGGAAATTTCTTGCTTTTTCCTGTCTATGTGAGAATACTAGTAGTTGGTGTGTGAAGATATTCAGCTGTTTTCTCACACTTTATTTTCTTAGCTTTATGGCTTGCAGTGGCCTCCAAAAATCACCAAGTGGCCCGTCTCTTGATAGTATGAATCTCAGTTAAATTTTGACATCTGATAATTTGGCTACAAAGTCACTGTGTTAATAATGCTATCACTTAATGTGCATTTACATATTAATTTTCCCCCTCTACTGTTGTCTAAGATGTTGGCACCACAAATCTAAAATACTAAATATAAAAATATTTTGGGGGTAAAGAGATAAAGCTAGTGATAGTGACAGGAAAGACAATGTGAAGGAAAGGTTAGAAATATAATTTGCTTGACTTTTGGGTGATACTGCAGCAGCTAATCTCTTTGCAATTTTTTATTACCATTCACTAGTCTGCCTACCCTTGCAAGGAGAATTAAAACATTATATGCTGTTCCACTAAAAAAAGATCTACTATGACATGACTTGATTAATTAATTAAACAAGAGTATCTTTGGGTCCTTGTATGCTGTTCTTGAACTTCTGAAACAGGAAAATAATTTTGGTCTTCTATTTATAAAAGCCACATTGACAAAGCCAAATTTTATTTGACTTTCACAGTAAATACTTAGCTGAATGAGAAAATAGACCAGAAATCATTATCAAAGTTCAAGGATATTTGACCCCTTTTTTGAATTTATAATACTCTTTAGTTTAGCAAAGATTTTAAAACTAATAGATAAAAAATCTTTTTTCTCCCTAGGAAAACTTACATATCTTAAAGGTTTGGATCAGTTTGTAGAATAAATTAATAATAACATAGCTTCATGATAGGAAATAAATTTTGCATTTCAGGGACACATTTTTCTTAAAATTTAAATTATAGTAATGTGTTTGCATGTTATTTATTTTTATTTATTTATTTATTTATATGTTTATTAGGAGGGTAGCTTAAAAATTTGTAAGGATTTTGTTATATGAGCAAACAGATTAAAGGTAATATGTGAGAGAACATAAGCAGAAATAAGTCAAAGATTGTTCATAAAAAATGGGGTGAATTTCCCTGCTTTGAGAAGACTATTTATAAAACTGTCATTTGCTTAAGGTAGCTAGGAAGGTATAGAATAATCTAGGATATGGCTTAGAAATCTTTGAAATTTCAAATTCTATGAAATTATTTCTGGGTAACAATTTCAGGCCTAAGGGAAAAGGAATGGAGTAAAAGATAATAAAGAGATGCATATTAAAAGATATATTTAGAAAACATTGATAAATTTTGTTCATTCTAACTTAATATGTAGGCATGCCTATAGACCACATCCTTGAAATGCCACAGTTTGGAGACTGTCAATTGAGAGAAAGGGTGTGATTTTTGATACTTGTGAATATAAGTAATAAAATAAGGGTTTTTTATCAATAGATTTTTAATATCGCTATCATTTCCTTGTATGTCTTTTCTCCCCATTTCCCAAAGTGCCATTTTTTTTCTAAAGAAAAAAAAGAAAAGGAACACATCAGTATAACAGATCAATACATTGAAAAAGTCTAAAAATAGATGACATATGTACCTCTTGTTTACTTCTTACCTCTGCAAAGGGGTGAGAGGGTAGTGCCTTCTAACATCTATTTTTTTAAGCCATGCTGGTTCTTTATAATTTTGTCAAATTCACTTTTGATTTGTTTTTTATTGTTCTTTTTTAAATTTATAACTTTATAGTCATTATATTATTTTCTTGGCTTTGCTTACCTTACTCTCCAACAATTCATATAGATCTTTCTATACCACTCTGTATTTACCATATTTGTTGTCTCTTATGACATAGTAACATTCCATTATATGCATGTACCACAATCTTTGTAGCTATTCCCCAATTAATGGGAATCTTATGTAGACCACTCACTAATTTTTCATAGATATATTCCACCATCAGGCAGAGAATTCCTTGGCAAGCATATCAAGGATGAAGACCATTTCCATTGCCAAAGTTGGTAATAATCATGCTTTATAATTAGAGAGAGTGCAGGACATATTTTAGAAATGGAATTATAAAGACAATATCTACTTACATAGTAGAGATTAAGGAGGGGGAAGAAGCAAATATAACTCACAGCTGGAAAAGTAGGAGATTAGGTGACTGGTGATATTATAGGTACAACTTATTTTGATTACAAATTCACAACCTTAGAGGTCACCTAGAACTACCTACTCTTGTTTCAGATGAGAAAACTGAGCCTCAAAGATGTTGTGACTTCCCCAAGTTTACAAAAGAAAGTATGAGTTGGGATTTAAACCCAGGTCCTCTTCCCCAAAATCTAGCAATCTTCCTACTACAACAGGAAAAGAGAGTGTAAGGCAAAAAGAAATTCAGTTTTATAAATGTTAATATTGAGTTGCCAATAAGACATTCATATGAATATGTCTTACAGGATTGGATCTGTAGGGCTCACTCAAGAGGAGAGAAGAGAAAAGGTTGAATCTATAGTTTCCAGAGGTATCTGCATAAAGATGATTTTAATTAAGTAAATTAAATAGGAGGGAAAGACAAACACAGAGAGAGAGAGAGAGAGAGAGAGAGAGAGAGAGAGAGAGAGAGAGAAACAGAGAATTTGAAAAAGAAGGGTGTCTTTGGGGTCCTTGGGGAATATTCATATTTACATGTTAGCAAGAAGGTGAAAAGTCAGTGATTGAGAAAAAAAGGAGTAGTTAGGGAGAAACAAGAGAAAATACAAATTAAAAAAAAAACCAGTGATATCAAAGAGCAGATAGGAATGAAAAGTTTTAAGGATGGAGGCAGAGAGATACAGTTTAGTGAGAAGTAGGGAAGACTCCTTTGTGTCCTAAAGGAAAACTGAGAGATTTATGTGAAATGGAGGAGGGTAGTAAAAAGAGTTCTTGTCAGATAACCTCAGTCCTGCTCCTCAAGTCAGAAGTAAGGTTAATGGCTATAAATGTGAGGCTAGGATTGGTCACAATCTCAGTGGTAAGAAAAGAGAACAATATGTTTTGACACTCACCAAAAGGAATGCGGTATGAAGCTGATTAGAATAAAAGTAACTGAAAGAATTGTTAAGAAATAGAAAGGTCCTTGGTGAGGTCAAAACAAAAAACAATGATTTTTTGTAAGTAAAAATAAATTGATTCTGCGATTTTCTCCAGTGACACTTAAAATACTGTAGGGGAAGTGAAGGGACTAGA